>NC_056728.1:624625017-624860017 GCF_019279795.1 Protopterus annectens | reverse complement strand
TAATAGTCAGTCTACAAAATACATGAAATGAGTTGCTTGGTTATTCCTAATAATATCTACATCTGTATATATATATATATATATATATATATATATATATATATATATATATATATATATATATATATAGATAGATAGATATACCTATAGATATATATAGCAAAATACAAAGAAACTTTGGTACATACCATTATTCAGCCTTCGTTCTAACTAAAGTGACTGCTATAAGACATATTTAATTTGACTGTAGCTTTCTTAAGGATAAGAAATGCTGAGACAGATTTATGCAGGCCAGTCTAACTACAATTCAAGCTTCGGGACTTACAATTATTTTAAAGGAATCAATAGTAAACTTCCTGGTTGAGGAAGATATTCAGTGCAATATCCCTTGTGGCTTCATAAGGAGCATATATTTCCAAGTAAGAACTAAAAACACATTCTGAGAAGCTGACAGAAGTGGTGGTGTGGAACAGGTTGTAACTATACTTTAATCCTTCCTAATTCCAGCAATGACAACTGCCCCATCTTTTCCGATGAGGTGTTAAAATGCCTAGCAAAGTATTCCCGGTAAAATATTCTCTCCTCTTAAAGAAAACACACTCTTTGAAAGATTCACCCTCACTATACCACTAAATAATCATGAGGAATCCTTCTACAATATGCTTGCCTCATCCAGGACCTCATTTATGCATTAAAACGATGACAGTGTTTGGGCAAACACTGCCACGGCTAACAAAAAAAATTAAGAAAGTCTGAGATTACAAAACCAACATTGAGAAATAATAGTATAAATAAAAGTAAAGCATATTATTATTGAAAATCTGTTATACTTCCACCACCTCAAATAAAAAAAAAAAACTTAATGAAATGATAATTCAGTGACACTAACCTCATTCTATAACAAGCCAATAAAGTCAGCTAATCGAATTATCCTGCAGGAAAAGTGAATTACAAGAAAGTCTCACACAGTTACTTGAATGGGTTCTGTTTTAAATTGTAGTATCACATAAATTAAACTTTTTTTAATTAAGTTAATACAATAAACAGTATGATATGGGAGTATGGTTAATTAGTAAACCATGTTTACTTAAACATTTTTGAGTCAGGATTTATGATTAGTTATGTGAATGAATTTCAGGAATAAATGCATTTGTTGAAGGTGAATGTAATTTAAAATCAGTGCTTTATTCTTAAGTTGCTATTGTGTTACTCCAATGTTAGCACACATATATGTAAGGGGAGTAAAGCATAGTATGGTTGTCATCTGATGATTCTGTGCTACTTTCTAGCTTTATTTTCCCCATCCCCACCTATGCAGAACTGTGGATCCAGTACTTGCAATCATTCAACCTCTGGGGTGGGAGCCAGGCATTCCAGGGCAAGGCAAGAGCTCTACATCCTGTTCATTCTGGCCATGGAAGCCCTATCAGCCCATACATTCCTCTATGTGCAGTAATCAGGTGGCAGGGGAATGGGCCAGCTGCAAGTCTTGCAGAACAGCTGATGCTTCCCTTTTCGATGTGGTTTGCAAACGCACTGTAACATAGCTGCCTGGTCAGAGATGGGGTGGGGGGGGGGGCAGGTGTGCTTTCATATATACTTCCTGTTTTTTTCTGGCTCAGCAAGGAGGTCCTTGCCTGATGCAGCATGAGCAAGCATGGCCTCTGCAGCAGACAATATACCCAACCACTGCTAGGTGTAACCAATATCACACCTGCAGCCTCCCTTCCTCCTCCCTTGATAAACGAGCTGGCACCAGGCACTCAGGCTCATCCTTCTGCACCCAGTCCTTCAGATTCCCATGCTTCAAACCGAACATGGGTCACCTGGACAGTAGTAAGGTTTTCATCTCTCTGTGCCACGGTGCTGGGCTCATTTCTGGTTTTTGTTTTATATAAAGATATGTTTATCTGTTGTAGTTGTTTGCACTATATCACCCACTTAAAAGAAATGTTGACATTTGTAATGAGTTGTACTATGTCGCTTCAAGTGTAATTGGTTCCCCATGTTGTATTGTACTGTTTACAGACATAAGCATGGGATGGTGTTCCTTCATAGTTTAAGTAAAATTGCATTCCTTGAGTCCATAAGTGCAATATGGTTTATAGAAGCCATATTGTTAATTGCTGACTTCAAAAATATGGCACATGTGCAAAAATGATGATTACAGACATTATTTAAATGAAGCTTCCATTTACACAGATCTTTGTAGAAGCTTGACTGAGGAGAACTGACCATTTGTTTGGCTGCAGAGTGGTCACTCTTGTATCAGTAAAGACTTTTATTGTTAAAATACATTGATGATTAGCATGGAATGCAAATTGTTGGGGTGCCTATGTTAATTAAGAAGATGTAGGGATCATGAGGTAAACATTTAACATTTGTTGGAGCATACAAACAATGATTTTAAGTTGAAATTTTCTTGAAGCTATGTCTTATAATTTGTGGATTTCAGTGATTTCTGCAGTTTAAACTTTTTTTTTTTTTTTTGGGGGGGGTCCACAGGATTTGCCCAAAGTCTTCACCTTCCTACACCCATCTAGGCCATTTATTCCTCTATTTGGAGAAGAGACTGGCTTCACAGGTTTGGGTAAGATCCCTCTGGCCCATTTGTTTCCTGACTGCTGAGCCTTATTAGCCCATTTGTTCCCCATTGGAGGTCAGATTCAGGTTCTAAGAAGCCTGCAGATCATTCAGACTGTCATAACCACTGCTGGCAGCCTGTCTGCTCACTGTGGGCTGCTTCCAAGAGCTGCATGCTTGCTACCACACATGCCAATTTTTTTAGCTGAGCAGCATACCTCTTGGAGTATGCGCATGCTAGGCTCCTTGCTGCAGGTAATATATCTGCGCTTCCCCAGATGTTGTCAGTACAATAAGACAAGTTGCCACCCTTCTCCCAGGATGATCAAACTGGCATTATAAGTTCATAGGTTCATAGGTTCATACTAGGCTATCTACCCTAGGACATTTATAAGCCTAGCCAGAGTGTGTTTGGCTTTCGCCACCCATTTTAAATTAATTTTGCTATGCCCTTTTTCGAGGTTAGTATACTGTGCCTCTGTCTAACAGTGACACAGAAGTGATACCCAGGGTAAACCTACGATCTCCCATCCACTCATCAAGATTCCTCTTGAAGAGAGTCAATGAGGGACTCTGCCTAACCTGGACTGGGATTTTATTCCAGAGTGAAGGGAGCCTCTGGGTTATGAATCTGTCCCTTCAGCATGTCCTATTTATTTCAGTGCTGAGGTTCAAGTCTAACTACTCATTTCCATCACCACCGTTACATTCTTTTCGGACCCCTCCCCCAGTTGAAAAACTGTTCAGTTAATTCTCATGTTTACTTTTGAGAGGAACTTGGTAAATTTTATTATTATGGAATATTAACTATAAAGAAAAATATGAAAATACACACTGCATTTGATCTTAGCCAAAAGGTCAGACTGTATTATACTTCAAAGTATTCTTAGCCACATTTTATATTCTAAATGTGATTTCAAATGCCTCAAATTATATGTTAGCCCAACATTATTTTTGGATGTCAAAAAGTCTAAGTGAATCGAAATTGCTGGAATGCATACTGTGATAATGTACTGCTCTAAATCTAGTTTGAACATTATTTAAACAGTTACTCAAATGTTCTTGAATATACATTTCAACATGCTTGGTGTTTGTCCATTGTAAAATAATTAGTATTTACAAGAAACAGAATAAACAACTCCTGTTGTAGTGCAATTAAACTAAAGTTTTTTTTCTGAAGATACAGACTGACAAACATTGCAATGACCACACTTATGGTATGATAAAAGTTGCAAGTTAATAGCACAAAAATAACTGGATCTAGGCTTTTTACTTAAACTATCTTCATTAAAAAATGAAAAACTATTTTTTAAAAGAAGAATATTGGGCAAACTAGTATCCTTAAAAAGAGCAGGTCAGTGCTTGCAAATAACGTTCACATTATATTCAGTTACAAAGTAAATCTCTTGTCTTTATCTTGTGTAGAACACTAACCTATTAATGTGATGTTAGATTTGTTCCTTTGAGCCAAAATAAAACTGAATATGGTAGGTCTCATGCCTCTCAACCTCTTAGCACAAGAAATCTGGACAAAACCCAAAATAATGGTAGGGGAGAGGGACAAAGGCCCCAAAACAGGGACAATTTTTAAATATTGCTCTTATAAACCTATAAAGTTGGTAGAATAACAGGCTTTGCATTAACACACATTTTCTGAAGGGCATGAAGTCTGAATCAAAATTATCAGTCATTGTTTAGTGACTGCAGTCCTCAATGTTTTACCTGAAACCATAAATTTTATGAGACTAAAAATATGAATAAAAAATCTGACATTCTGTGAAAATCTGGAACAGTTGAGAGGTATAGTAGATCTTTTTATGCAATATATTATCCAAATAATTAGCCAAAAAGAGACACAAATATCCAGTTATTAAGCTTTTGAATAACGTGAAAATATCCTCTGTACAACAAAGTTCCTTATATCTGCGTAATTTTACACAAAGAAGTGACTGTACTAACCTGGGATGTTATAAACTACTGAAATTAAGAAAAATATCAGACTATATGGGCTTTTCATAGATTTGAGCAATGATGCAGTGACCAGTTATATACTATAAACATAGTTTTAAATGTCCCATTAAGCACATATGAGCTGCATATCTGCAGTCAGACCAGTACTATTGTAAATTACCTCTTCAATAAACTTTGAGGAAAAAATCCATAGTACCACTGGATATAAATAAGAGTTGTTAATATATTGTATGTAAAAAAATGATTTTTTTTTTTTTTTTACAATAAGCTCTGGCATAAACGCTGCTCATCTGTAACTTCCACCACACAGGAATCTTTATTTACATTCTGAACCTCCATAGTGAACAATTTTTTTCTCAGAATTCTCACTTTCCACCTAGGGTTACTACCTGTCCCACTTTGTGAGGGACAGTCCCTCTTTGGGCAGTTGTTTCCTGCAAAAAATTTGTAAAAATGGCAAATGTCCTGAGATATTATGGCAAAATTATTTCCTATATTTTATGTAATAGTTGCATAAAACAGTTATTCTGTATCTGAAACACCTAAATGTTATAAGAAACAGGATAAGCAACTAAAATGCTACAAAAATAAACTTTTATTTAGGCAAAAAAGTGAAAATTTGTCCCTAGTACTGACTGTGGCTATGTTTTGGCCTGCAAAATCTGATGTTTGTACCACAATTGTCCCACTTTGGGCATTTGAAATGGTGGCAACCCTATTTCCACCTCCAAACTCTCCACAGCTTTTCTATCCTCCTCCATGCTGCTTTTTTCCTTAGGCCTCTTCTTTGCTACTGTAGGAGCCCTCCAGCACCATCTAGCAGCTCCAGCTTCTTCTAGCCAGGAGAAATTCCATGTTGCCCTGGCTAGTTCCCCTAATCAGTATGAATACCACCTCAGGTCTCCCCTGAAAAGAGGCCATTGGCCTAATGGGACAAACTCGGAAAACAAAATGTAAATAAATAAATAAAAATAAATTGAGCTTGTAATACAGTTTATGTCTAAAAGCCTTGTAATTATTAGCTTGGTGTGTTTTTTGTGGAAGGATGTCCCAGTCAGCAGGAACAATTTTATTAAGTAAAGTGTGTGTGTGTGTGTGTGTGTGTGTGTGTAAATTATAGCTATTATAGTTGAACATAGACAGACATTAGACTGAACTGACCTTCTGTTCACAAGTTTGTTTGTTTGTGTCTTTCAGCTTTTCCCAGTTAGGGGTCACCACAGCAGAACTCCAGTCCACTAATGATTGGTAGTTGATTTTTACATGTCGAGTTACCAGCCCTGACACACAACCTTCAACAAAGGTATGCCCATTCATGCATGTCTCCACGCAGAAGATGCTCTATCTGTGAATTGAACCGGACAACGTCTTACTGTGAGGCAACAACGCTACCGCACCACCACCACTGCGGATCACAAGTATGGGCTTAATTTTACAGAGATATAGTGTTTATGTGCACTGGTCAAAATATCATATCCACTAAGAAACATATTCAACACCACCCTTCATACTGCTAATATACTTACTTTAAAGAAACATGCAATATTAACTTCTATATTGTGTGCATATGTAAACTGCTACCAGATAAATACTTGTAAAACGCACTGTTGATCATGGGATCAGACTTTTGTTAAGGTGAGTGAAATTGTCATTAGGTAATCCTATAGCTCAGCTCAGACAGAACCAATGCAGTTTCATTTCAGCAATCACAGATTAATCAGAGCTTATGCATCATATATATTAGCACTAAAGGATATTAAGATTACATTGCTTGACAAAAGCAAAATCTGGCAAATATTTCTGCACCTTTGTTTTATCACTTATTCATTTCTTAATGAGGAAGACTACAACATAACTCTTCCCAATCTTCTTCTTCTTTCGGCTTTTCCCAGTTAGGGGTCGCCACAGCAGATCACATGTGCGCTCATGATTGCCAGTGGAGTTTTACGGTGTTGAGTTGCCAGCTCAGCGCCCAACCTTCCACAGAAGGCACACACACGCACTCACACCTAGGGCCAATTTAGAGTGTCCAATCCATCTACAGCATGTCTTTGGGATGTGGGAGGAAACTGGAGCACCCAGAGGAAACCCACACGACCACAGGGAGGACATGTAGACTCCGCACAAAAGGCACCCCAGCCGAGGATGGAACCAGGGAACCTCTTGCTGTGAGGCGACAACGCTAACCGCTGCACCACTGTGGCCACCCACAACATAACACTTCCCAGTAATACCATTAAAGTAAAACATTTTGAGTACTTCTTACTTACATAACTTCCAATACAGTAGATCCCTTTAGTGAAAACATATTTGTACATACACTATAAACACAATATGCTGAAAATAGTTCCTGGTGCTGGCTATTTTTTTATAATTCAATATTGCACTAAAAATATGCAATTTATTTAAGAACTACAGCCAAATGCATTTTGCATTTTCTTTACTTGAGTACTTTCTTGGTACCCCCTTATTACTTATACCTCTGGTCCACGTTGCAGATATCAGCATTTCTGCTGCTTCATCCATCTAATGGTTTGGTGACAGGCTGCTAATATAATTCTTTATCAAATGTTGTTTAATTATTTCACTGGAAGATGATAACATGGGAACCAAGACAGTTAAAATAATCTCACATTTGACAGTTATAAATTAACTTTTGAAAGTAGCCTTACCTTCAAATGTATTTCTTCATTCCCGACACGATGTGTAAACTTCAGCACCTGACTGTTTTGGGAACGGTCCACTGCTGCTGGGATTAGGTCCAGTAAATCAAGCCTTTCTGCATACTGTTGGTGTAAGAGTAGACTACAAGTTATAATCTTTACAGAAACAGCATATGAAGTTTTTTTTTTTTTTTGTAATGCTTTCTGTTCATGGATGCAGAGTAATGTGCACAGGAATGTTTATTAAATGTACTGAATACTGGGTATTCCACAAGAGGTTCAGCACCAACATATACATCATCTGACTGTCTTTCCAAGGTTCTGCTCCTAATTTGTGAGCTTATAAGTAGAAGGTGCCCCTTTGAATTTACAGCATTAGAAAACAATAGTCTGTCCAAGGTAGAATTATGTTGTACAGCACAGAATCATCACCCATTTTCTGTTTGCTGCAAGCTGATACTGTATTCTGACCCAGCATTTCCATAAAAGTAATAGCACGTTTCTATGAAGGAGCACTTCTCTTGAAGTTTTATCTGAAATTTTATTTCATTTAGTGCAGTATGAAAATATGCAAACCCACCATCTCCACCAACTGCAAGGATAACTGCATAAGAGCCTTCTTTCACTTATGAGATCTTGATCAGATTCACTACTACCTAGTTCAGTTAAGAACAAGGGAGAATACGCTAACCGCTCCACAATTCAAATAAGAAATCTTGTATTTTAAAATATATTTTTGGGTTACTGGGAGTAGTTTCACTGTCTGTAGTATGCTACTGATAAACAGCCATTGGGTTTATGATGTTATTTTCCCTTCAAACATATAAAGCTACGCAGACACACACACACACACACACACACACACACACACACACACACACACACACACACACACACATACATACACATACACACACACACACACACTGTCTCACACAAAGTTGCTATTTATCAGTCATATAAACCGAAGGACACAGTTGGAGATTTCTTCTCAGGCCTCTTCTGTAACTAGGACAGGTTGAATGTCACTTTCCACCTTTCATTCCTTCTATAAGTTGTGCAGGTGAATTTGTATTATAGATACTTGACCTTGGGGTCATCCCAGTTGCAGACTGACACTCAGTAACCAAATGTCATAGGTATTCAAGTGCCAGTGTGTCCATATCAAGAGCGGTGTCCTTATCAAACACTTAATTCAACCCAAGGACCTACCTATGGTTGGTTTCCTCTCACTTGGATTACTATACTCCCTTGTTTCTGGGGCTGCTTAACTCCAAACCTGATCACTTATTGCTTGCACATAACTATACTAGCCCCCTACTCATCACTATATTTTTCTTATAATCATATTATTCCAGTTCCTCACAACCTCTCTGTTGTCTGTTTTCTGTCTATCTCTCATATTCTACAAGTTTATAATTTTGGTTTATGTATCCCTACATGAAACTGGTGCATTATACCTCAGGGATTTGCTGGTTCCTTACTAGGTTTGTCAGTACCCTCTCTTCTATCACCCTTGGACTGCTGGTAGTTTCAGGGGTGAGGCTTAAGTCTTGGTGTACTTATTTTTAACCTTCCTGGCTCCTCACTTTTGGAATCTACTGCTTTGGTGGCTTATGGAATCTCTGACACTATTGCATCTCAAGGGGTCCCTAAAATGCATTTATTTTGAGTTGGCTTTTACCATTTTAACTAATTTTATACATTATTTGTGATTTTTGCCTTTGAAAACTCTTCTGTTTTAAAATGTATTTGTTTAATTCAGGGTGTCCAACCTTTTTATATGAGAGGCCACATATAATTTTTAACAATATTCCAGAGGTCAAGTGCAAATCAGAAATGTTGTCAATTCCCATTATGGACTTGCATTTCCAACCTGCATGACAGACTCAATATAAATAAATTGCAGTACCAAAGATTTGTACACTTAGCACTTAGGAGATTTCTATTGCATTGATTTACTTTTATGTTCTGTTTATTTATGTGAGGGTTTTTTAAGTTACTTCAGTGGTATTTGTGTCCCAATTTCATGTTACTGTTTTACATTTTAGCTCCTGAAAAAATGCACAGCAGTGACCAGTCAGAAAAAACAAAACAAACAACAATGACCATAAGATAAAGATAGGTTAAATGGCTGTTAAGGGCTGGAGCAGAAATAAGGCGGTCTGAGGGAAGAACTGTGTAAAGGCCAAGGTCCAATAGGATCAGCCTCTTTGGAAGGTGAAATCCCCAGGATGAAGCTCTTTCACATATTCCTTGAATAGTCTTGGTTCCTGGTAGGCCTTAGTTTGTTTTCTTTCGTATTGGTGGTAGGAGGCAAGATTGTTTGGATTTACTTCTGCAGCTTCAGCTGTTTTAGTTTTTATCTTGTTTCCTGTAATGCATGTGTAGTGTGATTGCTGTCTGTGTTTCCTTCTCATTTCTTCCCTGTTTCACTCTGGCATCATCTGGTGCCACCTTCCCCCATGGATTTTGTGCAGAGAAGCAAGTGGTAGTAGGGCAACTTTTCAGGCTGCAGGTTTCTTTGTTTTCCCTGCCTCTTGTTGTAGTTTTAATTTTTTCCAGGTCTGGCAGTGTGCCAGAACAGTAGGGAAGGGAGTGTCTGCTGGACAGGGCCTTGCCCAAGGTATGAATTTAGTAATGGTCAGGCTGTTTGCCCTTTTTCTGGAGTTTTTTGATTAAAAATAAACAAACAAACAAACAAAGAAAAAAACAAAACAATCAGCAGTTCAGTAAGATGGCCTGGCTTGGCTTTTGGGGGGCGGGAGTAGTAGCTTTGGAATTTCCTTAGCTCAGATTGCAAAAAAAAAATAAATAAATAAATAAATAAAAGTCTAATAAGGAAAAATAAGTTAATATCAGACACTTTATTTATCCATTCTGAGCTGCTACGAGCAGCATCCAAAGCTGTAACCCTGTGGAGCCTTTGTCATCTTCCCCCATGGAGGTCGGAAAGTACATGGAGAACATAACCTTTTATTAAAAAAAAAGTTAAGTGGCCTATGTTTTAAACCCCCCATTCACTCTTACTGTAGTAGCGGGTTCAAGCAACTCTAGATCACATTTAGATTTCCTTTTGAAAAAAAAAAAAATATATATATATATATATATATATATATATATATATATATATATATATACAAAGCAGTATCAGAGCATTTACCACCAGAGTGTAAAAATGAGACATGGGTCAGTGGTGGAAGCAGTCAATGAAGAATTTGAGTTCTAATCTTGATGGAGGATAGTCGAGGAAGTATTTTTTACCACAGTGTGTGTGTGTATATATATATATATATATATATATATATATATATATATATATATATATATATATATATATTAAAATAGGAGAGAAATAGATTATCAAATCTTTCTTAAACAATGGTATAGAAAGATTTATTGCAGTGGTGGAAGCAATTGACTGAGGAAGAGAGAGTGCAAGGTTTAAATACATAGGAAATAGTACATTAAAAATAAATAACAAATAAATAAATAAATAAGGAGACAATTTATAGATTCTAGTCTATAGAATGCCACACATACATACATGTTTATAATTATCTCTCTCTATGTATGTATGTATAAATAATTTAATATACATTATGGAAATATGGGTTTATAGATATACACATGCATATATAGGTTTTCAGATACATAGGTAGGCATATGTTAAACAAAAGATGATTTTGTCACCAGTTATGAATTTATTTGGGACAAACCTTCCTGCAGGATGGCTAAGTCATTTGGGGATTCAGTGATGGCTCCTAGCTTGTAGTCATCTGCAAACTTTGGTAGCCACAGTCCTTTAGTATTGACTTTTACTTCAGAGAAGTAGATTCCAAACAGGAGAGGTCCCAGCACTTAGCTTTTGGAGACTCCATGGTGACTGGTCTCCTTGTGTCAGTAGCTTCCATTCTACTGATCTCTTGCATCCTATCCATGATCTAGTTGTTTATCCTGGGTTTAATTAGCTTTTCTACTTTGTTTGAGTGAGGCATTGTGTCAAAAGCTTTGGCCAGGTCGAGGTATGTAGTATGCACCATTGTACCTTCGATTGTTGCTTTTGTGACCTTTTCAAAAAAGTTCACTAGGTTGAGTAAGAATGACCTACCCCTGTTCAATCCAAACTAAGACAGGTCCAGTGTTTGGACATTCCTTATGTACTTATTGATCAGGTCCATAAAAAGTCTTTCTCAGGCATTCTTCAAGCTTGTCACACTTTTCAATCAAGGTCACAGGATGCCTTGACAAATAATCAGCAATAGTTTCCTTTCTTTTCTTTATACTGTGGTCTACATTTGCTTGCCTGAAGTCTCTGAACCATCTTGCTGATTGTTTTTTCTTTGGAGGTGGGACTTTCATTTCATTCTGCTGAGCAGGATTTCTAATATGTGATCACTGTGAAGTCTTTTCCAAAAATGTACACTAAAAATGCTGACATAACCAGACAATATATAAATCTTACTATGCAGTCTGGCTATATCTCTTATCAACATCAGATATGCATCTGTAAGCATCAACAATTACTCTGATCCACATTTTCTGTACATCTTAACACAATACCCTGTTATATAGAATTTGCTTCTACTTCTAACAAAGTAGGAATTTTTAATAAAATAAGACGTTTGTGTCTGACTTCAACTTCTCCTTTAGGTTTTCTAAAGTTTCTTCTTGTTTTTCTAGAAAAATTATTTGACTGCCTTTCTTTTTTTGTTTTCTTAGGGTGATAGAAATGTGCTGGTCTTTTACTAACTTGGAACTAGAACTGTTCATAGTTAAAAAAAAAAAAAAATATATATATATATATATATATATATATATATATATATATATATATATATAGCTTTTTTTGCATAGGTTGAAGGTATCATATCATGAAATGAATTTACTTTTGCTGGGTCTGTTAACAAGCCACTCTTTGAAATAATAAATCTATAGAACTCAGGGATTTTTGGTTAAAATCACACACTTCCTTACTTATAGTAAGGTTATTATTTTCTCTAATCTGCCTAATCCCTTGCTTAATCATGTTATCCTTCATCTTTGCCATAGACTATTATCACTACATTTCATTTTGGTTTTGATTCCTCATTACTTGTTTTGACGTGTTGAAAGATTTTAGCAGCAGAGCTGGCTTTGAAGATTAATCTTTTTTGTCTTGTTTCACAAAAGGAAAGTTCTAATGCATCTACTACTTAGGTGATGTGCACTTTGGTGATAACCTTCTAACTTATTGAATCACTTTGTCCCACAGATTCCACTATGGTCTTATTCACTGCTGGTCTCAGGTGCCTTTCCCCTGTATGACTCTATAATATCCAGAAAACAGTTAAATGTATCTAAGCTCTTAGGTAGTGTCACTGAGTGCGAACCCTGTGGAATGAGAACTGACAATTTTCTAATCTTGTTACTCATTTCCCCATAAGTGAAAAGAAACTTTTCCAGTGAGGCTGTGTCACTGGAGTCATATTAGGGACTAGATGCAGTCTAACCTGACAGTATTTTTAGGTTTCCATTATTATTAAACAAACACTTGCATTGAATAAGCAGTTTATGTGTTGTTTGCTCATTCGGTTATTTTATCTTGTGTGTTCAGTCTGTATCACACCTAGCATTATTGCTGAGAAATAGCTTAATAGAGTCATTTGATCAGAAAAATGTCAATATTTAATAGAAGTTAAACACTTTCAGTCTGATAAATGTTCTGCTGCTTCATCAGAATTAAACAGCAAAATACAAAACACTATTTAAAATTTGTGGCATACTGTCAAGTGACTCAAAATCACATGGTTAAAAATGTTTAACATTAAAAACATTAAAAAATTAAACATGTATATGCAAAAGTTATTTCCTAGCAGGAAATGATTTTAAATAACATTTAACATTAGTGTGATTATTATAACCAGGAAAACTATATCCCTTAAATTGCAGCTGCCAACAAAGTTTCTCTCCTTCTAGCTGTGCATTGTTCTCCCTAAGTATATGGGACGTAATGTAACACTAAATAAAAGTGTGTTAAAGTTATTGGTGTTTAGCCAAGGCATTATTGCAGTCTTTTTTCTTAATAGGTGTCATGTGTACCTGCATTCATTTGTAAAACATTCTTCTAGTCTTCCCTATGTAAAAACAGGGGCAACTAGAACAGTATGCAATACAAACTAGGCCTTTATTTTGGCAGGTGAGACATTGCTTAAGTATATGTAATACAAAATTAGTACTGAATAAAAATGAAAGCAACAGATTTGTAGATGCTGTAAAGTAAGCATAATGAGGATTATATTTTGGAATACAGAATTACAAGAAATAAGAAGAGAAGCAAATATGTGGGGAGCATTCCAAATGACATTTGCAGAAAAATGTATTTGATACATGCATACATGTTGGAGAAACTTGGATACATAGCAATGGTGTACACATTTTAAAGATGTCTAGAAAAAGAATTATTGGAAATTGGGGTCATTTGGGGTTCAAGATTGAACCTCATTAATAGAGGAGTGCTGTATTTACCAAAGGAAGACAGAGAGATGAGTTTAAGGAATTCCATTGTACATTTAGGGTTGATCCATTTATACTGAATGCTGTGCAGGATGGCAAAGAAGGGCGAATATATAGTGGAACAGATGATGTAGAAGAAATATATAAAAAAAATTTGGATGGCAGAAAGCACTGAAAAAAAGAAGATGGGTATCTTGGACCATGTGCCCCAGGCTGATATGAGCCTAGCATTGAGCAGCATTCTGCCTTCACTAAGGATAATGTCACTATATGAACAGAAGATGATTGACTTTAAAAATTGGCTTAGCTTCTGGTGTCATTCAAAGAGGGGAGCAATATTTGTCAGCATGGGAATATATGGCACCAAACCCCATTGCTTCGCCAAGGATGGTCTGTACCTGTCCCAAATAGGCTTTCAAATACTGCCTAAAACATTATCCTCCCCCATAGTACCTTTTTAGGCAATGCTAAACTGACAAACCTTCCAACTTAGCAAAATCACCCAAGGGAATCTAAGTGTTACTACTCTGTGCTAGAAGCCTAAACAAGAAACTCTACTCTCTCCAAGATCTCCTCATCTTGGAGAATGCAGACATCTATGCAGTTACTGAGACATGGTTTAAAGCTGCAGGGACCACCCTGGCAATATAGGGATTCAATGCCTTACACACATTTAGACCCATTACAGCATAGGCAGGGACTAAAGGTGGCAATGTCTTCATATACATCAAAAACAAGCATAACTCAAGGTTGGTCAAATAGGATGATGTGCTTCTGGTTCTCCATGCCCAAATTACCATTGGCAGAGTCTCATATCATAACCTTGCAAACTATAGATTATCCTTTATGATGCAGGAAGCCCATAGCTTATACATAGACCTACTGTAGACACTTACCATTTTACCCAATGCCATATTCATAGTGGACTTTAACTACCCTCTCTATAAACTGAACTCCTACATGACCCAAAACCTGTCATCCTAGACATTTCTGGACTTTTTAAACACAAAAACCCTGAACCAGTAGAGGTGCAAATAATCTGATACTCACAAATATGTGAGGCTGTTGTACACCCCCCCCCCATGTAGTGTCCTCTCTAGTAAGATCAAACCATAAAGCTGTTTCCTTTTAAATAAAAATCAATGCTATGACCTCAGCAAACCTTGTAATACCAAGGAACTTCTCTGAGGCAAACTACCTATCATTAAATGATTTTCTGGACAAATTTCAAGTCCCTCCAAGCCAGAAGAACACAGCTGCCAATGAAGAATTGTACAAAGAAACTCTGTACAACCATGTTAATAGATGCACACAGATAGCTGTGCCTACCTGAAACAAGCCCAAAACAAACCATCCTGGTGGGATACAAACATAAACAGATTGTTCAACTAAAGGAAAACAGTTGTAGCTAAAATTATGAAATGCAATGCCAAGCAGGACAAAAACACTCTCTTCCAGCTAAATAAACAACTAAGAGGACAAATTAAGTTTACCAAAGCCAATTTTGAGGTAAAAATAGCATCCTAGACAAAGAACAACACAATGCCTTCCTTAGCTGTATCCAAAACCTCAAAGATAGTACTCAACAGTGTGCAGAACTGATTGTTAATAGAGCCACTTACACGGAGCCGGATGATATAGCAAATCTGCTGGCTGACAAATTCATCTCTAGTTTTATTCCCTTCTTCCCCCTGGCTGACCTCCAAGAAATAATATCAAACATAACCCCTCTCCAACTATCACTACATAGCAGGTCCTAAATACTCTGTCTAAGGCTAAGAACACTGCATCAATAGGTCCAGATAACATCCAAGGATGCCTTCTAAATAGTCTGAATCATGGCCTATCTGGACCTCTGGAGTCACAGTTTAACCACAGCCTCTAGACAAGTTTTGTGCCACGTGAATGGAGGACTACAACAGTTATTCCCACAAGGGTGGTTCATCAATGGACTCTGGGAACTAACACCCATAAGTCTGACTAGTACCATATGCAAAGACATGGAAATAATTATGGATATGATTAACAATGACATAGGAAACCTTCAAACACTAGATCTAATCCAATTTGGCATTGTCAAAGGCAGATCATATTTACTTAACCTGTTGGACTTCTTTGGAAAAGTCACCAAGGTAATGGGTGAGGGAAAAACTGCGTACTGCCTACTTTGACCTGGCTAAGACATTTGATACAATATCCCACTGAGGCATTGTAAACAAACTGATGGACTTAGGCATTAACCCCTGTGCTACATGCTAGATAACTAGCTGGCTCTTAGATAGGACCCAGGAAGTTAGGATTGGGAAGACCACCTCCACAAAGAGGCCGATCACTAGTGGAGTCCCTCAGAGCTCTGTGTTGGGCTTGCTCCTTTTTGACATTTATTTCATGGAAGTTGAAGCCAATGTCAAAGACCTCTGGGTGAGGAAATTTGGAGATGATTGTAAACTAGGAGCAGTCAAATTCCCCCCAAGACACTGCCATCCTACAGGAAAGACTAATACAGACAAATGACTGATGCCAAAGCTATGGCTTAGAACTCTGTGCCAGGAAATGCATAATAGTATAACCTTTGGGAAGCCAGAGACACTAGGAAATTAGCTCATGGATACCACACCCTAACAGTGGACCCAGTAGTCAGGGATTTGTGGATAAATGTGGATAGTGACCTGACTTTTCATCAACATGTGTCTAAAGTAGTAAGGAAAGCATTCTATATTGCTCAACTTATAAGCAAGGCCATAGCATACAGATCCAAGGAGGTCATCATTCCTCTGTATTTGGCCTTCATCAGATCCATCAGTGAGTACAATGCCCCTTTGCTATATACCAGACCAGGCACACTCAACGCGAAAAAGAATACAGGGCATAAACAGCATGTTCTATGCAGATCACCTCAAAGCCTTATCTCTATTCTCAGTTTCCTATAGATGGCTGAGCAGTGATCTTTACCTGGCATACAAGACATCCTTGAATCCCACTATTATGGACTTTTGCACATCTGCAAAACTGATAGCATCATAAGTACTCAATCTGGGGACTTGAACTTTGCTTGCAACATAACTAGGACATGCTGGAGGGACAGGTATGTGCCTCAGGGAATTCCTTTAATCTGGAACAGGCTCCCCATCCAAATGAAACAGAGTTCTTCCCTAACCCTATTCCAGCATAACCTGGACCTGTGGATGGGAAAATGGAAATTCACCCCAGGTCTAGCACCAATGTCTCTAATAGACATAAATAGCTTGTAAATCATACCATAGCTGACATATATCCCTTAAAATAACCTTTAATGCTCAAAAAACATGTGAGATATATTTTAGGATATAATGGCTTAGCTTATAAAGGCCTGAGTGGTCGTTAGCCTACTATACACCTATGAAACTACGGAGTTGCATGAAAATAAGGAGATTAGCAAGTATAGTGAATTAATAAAAAGTTGGCAAATTAAGGTAGATGAACCAGAACACAATAAGAGACTACTTCTTAAAATAAACAGGCGTTTAATTAATCCAAATAGAATGATGTTAGCGCTTTCGGCTAAATCGAATATTTAGCCTTCTTCAGACAAACAGCGGAATCTAAAATTTCATTGCTTAAAATACATTGTATGAACCAGTTGAAATAAAGTGCATCTTGCAATTACACGTAACCATAGTTACGTTAAAGCAGAATGAAACCTTGCATATGTTAGTCGCAAATACAAATAAAATACTGTTACCAGCAGTGCGATAAGTGTTAAAAACCATCCCTTGTTACAAATGTCCTTGTTCGTACATTATTTAGCCAAATATCAAATGCCAAATACATATAATGCTTACCAAATCAGTCCATCTTACAGCTTACTTTATAAGTTTGTAAAAATCTATTGAAACTCAGCATGTGAAGCTAGTGCGAACCATAGAAAGTGTGAAGAAAACCTAGCACTCCAGAATATTCCTGCATGAGTGTTATATGTTGATTTATTACAAAGCTGCTAATTTACCCTCCCTGCCTTGTAAATATGAAATACAAAGTACAAAAATAACCTTTATACAGTCTATTCAGGAAAAAACTGGATGTTAGCCTAATTACTACTCTGAGTGGAAAAAATGCCTAAAAAGTGTTATCTGTTATAAGATAACCATTTCAACACACATTTAATCGATAAGTTATCATTAATCCCTGGTAGTAAATGTGCTCTTGATCTGATTTGCCACATTAGTTCATCCATCTCCAGCCTTATTTGCCAAGGGCCACCCCTTATATCTGGCATTCTTTGTTGGACTATAACAAAGCTGAAAGAATGTCCTATGTTGTCCTTAATGTGTTTAGCTAGAGCGTTGTTTTCATCTTTTCTATTAATAGCGTATATGTGCTCGTATATTCTGGTCTTAATTCTACGTTCTGTCTTACCAATGTAAAAAGCTTTACATTGGTTACACAGAGCAGCATATACCACGGATTTAGATTCACAATTGTAATGGTTGTCAATTTTGTATGTCTTATCTTTGATAGTAAATTCTGAACCTATTTTGAGAAATTTACATTGTGCACAAGCACCACACTTATACATCCCTTTTGGGCGTTGAGAAGTGGATCCTCTTGGTGCTCGCTCCAGAATGGCTTTTAAATTTAAGCCTCTCCTATATGTCAGTTTGGGTTTGTCACCTAATAAAGAAGAAAGGGTGCTGTCGTGATTAATTACATCCCAGTTCTTATTAAGAATTTCTCTAATTTTTTGAAAATCTAGTGAAAAAGTATGTAAAAAAGATACCCTGTAATTGATGTCACTGTGTCCATCGTCTCTAGACAGACTTGTGTGGATTAATACATTCCCACTATTAGGGTCTTCTTCATTGATAGTTTTGTTACTAAGAAGCGGGATGAATTGACCCGTCTTCCGTTTATTTACTACCTCCAAAATGATGTTTTCTATCAGGGTGCATGGGTAACCCCTTGCTAGGAACATGTTTTTTAGTTTGTTGCATTCAAGCTGGAAATCATAGTCCTCAGTTACCATACGTGATGCCCTAACTAACTGGCCTTTTACAACCGATCTTTTCTGGTAGTAGGGATGGCTACTAGAGAAATGTAACAAGCTATTAGAATATGTAGGTTTTCGATATATGTTGCTTTCTAATCTCTGGTTGCCAGCATCCTTTGTAAGAAGTATGTCGAGATAATTAATCTCGTTCTCTTCTATATTAAAGGTAAACTGCAAAAAATTGGTCATGTTAGTCATTCGTTCAATAAAATTAGGAATGAGTTCCTTGTCTCCCTTCCACATACAAAAGATGTCGTCCTGGTACCTAGTGTACCAAGAAACATACTGTTGGAACATGACATCTTTAAATAGGAGTTCCTTTTCCCAATATGCCAAAACAGCGTTGGCAAATGAACCCCCACAAGGGGAACCCATGGCTACACCCGAAGTTTGGAGGTAGAAACTGTTCTCAAAGACAAAAAAATTATTTGCCAAAACTAGCTCCAAAAGTGTTTCAGTTAGGTAAATAATGTTTTCTTCAACTTTTTTAGCAACCATAAATTCTCTCACCCAACTAAGACCTATGTCCTGTGGTATGACTGTATAGAGGTCTTTGATGTCTATTGTGAGGAAAGCCATGTCCGTGGTATATACAATTTCGCTTATATTTTTCAAAAAAGACCAAGAATCTTTGCAAATATGTGCCTCCTGTGCTAATAAAGGTTTTATTATACTATCAACAAGTTTGGCACAAGCATAGGTGGCCGAACCTCTCCCGTCCACAATTGGCCTAAATGGTGGTTCATGAAGTTGTTTATGTAATTTAGGTGTACCAAAAAAGGCTGGGATTCTTGGGGCCGGCATTTGCAAATATTTGTATGTTTCTGGGTTGATAAGTCCTTCTATAAGAAGGTCATATAGTGTATTGTTAATTCTACTAAAGGCAACGTGTATTTCATTGAGATACTTCCTTGTACGCTGATGTGTCCAAGTGTTTCATCATGTACTCTACATATTTAAAATGATCCATTAATACCACCCCTCCACCCTTGTCAGGTTTCATGACACGAATTTTGCAATCCCTTAGGAGCTGGAGAAAATCCCACTCTAATGTGGTCATGTTGTGAAGATCCCTTTGGTTAATATACATAATCTGATTTTTTTATTGCCCAGAGATCTGTTTCACACATTTTCTCAAACACTGCTAAAATAGGGTGGAGAGGTGGATTGTATGTACTTGAAACCCTTAAAGAATTCAGTACTTCTGTGTTATTACCAAGTAGTGAATTTAGATTAAGTTTTCTAACAAAAACTTTCAAATCTACAAGTGTTTTTCCTATGTCCATATGTTGTCCTGGAACAAAAGACAAGTCCTTTGCAAAGAAATCAACAATGTCCTGATGGATGTCAATAAGCGTATAATTATACACCATAAAGTCATTTTTTGAACTTTTTAAAACTCTTGGTTCTGAGCCAAATATGGGAATGTGTATCATCTCCTCCTCCCCCCTCGTCTCTTGTTCCTCGTATTGTTCACTGTTTGAGTTCTCATACGATTGGTAGCACAAGCGTTGTTGGCCTGATGAAAATCCTGGCTATCTTGTTGGTTAAAGTCCCCTAAAAGTTGACCCTGTGTCTGGGTGTCATCTCTCGAACCATGTACTACTATGTTTGCTTGGTTCGAGTTATTTGCACTGGTGTTGTTGTTATTTAACCTTGGGCTCCTTCTAGAGCCTTGTCTTTGTACAGGAAGGTCTTCCTGATTGTTATCATTATTAATGTTAACTGCTGGAGTAACGTTGTTGTTTTGCCCAGTCTGGTTAGCGGTTTCACCTTGAGTGACATATGTTTTACTAGTAGGCCTGGGATAAGCAGTTTTATTAGCGTAATCTGTTAAGTCTCTACTTAATTTTTTCTTTTTAGTAAATAGTAATTTCTCCATACTTGCTTCAATGCTGGACAAAATACGACAGTAATCATATTTATAACGCAAAAATTCATTGTCAGATGTAATGTTTTTCTCAAGGGCATCCAAGTCTGTTGACAAAACCGCAATGTCCTTAGAATAAAAGGCAATAAGAGCCTGCAGGAATTCAATACCCTGTCGGTCAAATAAACCCAGCAGTTCTTGGTGGAAAGGGGAATTTTCCACTAACCCAGATGGAAAACGCCATTGTCGCAAACCTTTTGGGACAATCTTATTTTTAACACACTCATTGAGGTATGCAACTTCCAGCTGCAACTTTTTGTATTTGTATAATTTGTTATCAAATTCATCAATCTTGTCACCTAATGAATTGACATCAGCCATTTGGTTGGTATTAGGTTCAGTACATGACCTGTATCCCTGGCTGAAAAAGTTATTATTTACCAAAAAGTCAGCCATGGTTGGTATTCCTTGTTTGTTGGAATTCACTTGATTATTAGTGTTGTTACTAGAGTTAACAATAATGTTACCTGGATGTGATACCCCAGACAACGTAGGTGCAGGACGAAACTGCTCATTTGAGCCTGGTACACCTCCGTCCGTTAGTGTAGATCCAGAAGCTAGTGTTCCATTTACAGGTGATTGCTGCCCATTCGGGATGGAAAAATCACTGTCACTCTGCTGCGATGGAATTAAGCCAAAAGGTCTGTTTTCTTGAGTAGAAGTCAACGCTGACATAGCGTCGACTTTTTGAGTAAGAGTGTCAACCCTACCCAAGAGCAATTCAACAAGGGTGGTTAAATTATTATTAGAACTGTCCACAACCTTGTCTGAAACATTCCGCTGTGTAGCTAAAACCAACGAAGTATCTCCGGTTCCGCTCGCCATTTCAAACGACAAAGCACAAACGAAAGACAGTTGAACAACCAAATCCACGTGTAAACGAACCAGAACTCAATAAGAGACTACTTCTTAAAATAAACAGGCGTTTAATTAATCCAAATAGAATGATGTTAGCGCTTTCGGCTAAATCGAATATTTAGCCTTCTTCAGACAAACAGCGGAATCTAAAATTTCATTGCTTAAAATACATTGTATGAACCAGTTGAAATAAAGTGCATCTTGCAATTACACGTAACCATAGTTACGTTAAAGCAGAATGAAACCTTGCATATGTTAGTCGCAAATACAAATAAAATACTGTTACCAGCAGTGCGATAAGTGTTAAAAACCATCCCTTGTTACAAATGTCCTTGTTCGTACATCATTTAGCCAAATATCAAATGCCGGCCCCGAGAATCCCAGCCTTTTTTGGTACACCTAAATTACATAAACAACTTCATGAACCACCATTTAGGCCAATTGTGGATGGGAGAGGTTCGGCCACCTATGCTTGTGCCAAACTTGTTGACAGTATAATAAAACCTTTATTAGCACAGGAGGCACATATTTGCAAAGATTCTTGGTCTTTCTTGAAAAACATAAGCGAAATTGTATATACCACGGATATGGCTTTCCTCACAATAGACATCAAAGACCTATATACAGTCATACCACAGGATATAGGTCTTAGTTGGGTGAGAGAATTTATGGTTGCTAAAAAAGTTGAAGAAAATATTATTTGCCTAACTGAAACACTTTTGGAGCTGGTTTTGGCAAATAATTTTTTTGTCTTTGAGAACAGTTTCTACCTCCAAACTTCGGGTGTAGCCATGGGTTCTCCTTGTGGGGGTTCATTTGCCAACGCTGTTTTGGCATATTGGGAAAAAGAACAATTTTATTGAACGAATGACTAACATGACCAACTTTTTGCAGTTTACCTTCAACATGGAAGAGAACGAGATTAATTATCTCGACATACTTCTCACAAAGGATGCTGGCAACCAGAGATTAAAAAGCAACATATATCGAAAACCTACATATTCTAATAGCTTGTTACATTTCTCTAGTAGCCATCCCTATTACCAGAAAAGATCGGTTGTAAAAGGCCAGTTAGTTAGGGCATCACGTATGGTAACAGAGGACCATGATTTCCAGCTTGAATGCAACAAACTAAAAAACATGTTCCTAGCAAGGGGTTACCCATGCACCCTGATAGAAAACATCATTTTGGAGGTAGTAAATAAACGGAAGACGGGTCAATTCATCCCGCTTCTTAGTAATAAAACTATCAATGAAGAAGACCCTAATAGTGGGAATGTATTAATCCACACAAGTCTGTCTAGAGAGGATGGACACAGTGATATCAATTACAGGGTATCTTTTTTACATACTTTTTCACTAGATTTTCAAAAAATCAGAGAAATTCTTAATAAGAACTGGGATGTAATTAACCATGATAGCACCCTCTCTTCTCTATTAGGTGATAAACCCAAATTGACATACAGGAGAGGCTTAAATTTAAAAGCCATCCTGGAGCGAGCACCAAGAAAATCCACTCTTCAACGCCCAAAAGGGATGTATAAGTGTGGTGCTTGTGCACAATGTAAATTTCTCAAAATAGGTTCAGAATTTACTATTAAAGATAAGACATACAAAATTGACAACCATTACAATTGTGAATCTAAATCCGTGGTATATGCTGCTCTATGTAACCAATGTAAAGCTTTTTACATTGGTAAGACAGAACGTAGAATCAAGACCAGAATATATGAGCATATATATGCTATCAATAGAAAGGATGAAAACAACGCTTTAGCTAAACACATTAAGGACAACATAGGACATTCTTTCGGCTTTGTTATAGTTCAACAAAGAATGCCGGACGTAAGGGGTGGTCCTTGGCAAATAAGGCTGGAGACGGATGAATTAATGTGGCAAATCAGAACAAGGGCACATTTAATACCAGGGATCAATGATAACTTATCGATTAAATGTGTGTTGAAATGGTTATCTTATAACAGATAACACTTTTCAGGCATTTTTTCATTTAGAGTAGTAATTAGGTTAACATCAAGTTTTTTTCCTGAACAGATGGTATAAAGTTCATTTTTGTATTTTATATTTCATATTCACAAGGCAGGGAGGGTAAATTAGCAGCTTTGTAATAAATCAATATACAATACTCATGCAGGAATATTCTGGAGTGCTAGGTTTTCTGCACACTTTCTATTAATCTCACTAGCTTCACATGTCGAGTTTCATTACATTTTTTACAAACTTATAAAGTAAGCTGTAAGATGGATTGATTTGGTAAGCATTATATGTATTTGGCATTTGATATTTGGCTAAATAATGTATGAACAAGGATATTTGTAACAAGGGATGGTTTTTAACATTTATCGCACTGTTAGTAACAGTATTTTATTTGTGTTTGGGACTAACATATGCAAGGTCTCATTCTGCTTTAACGTAACTATGGTTACGCGTAATTGCAAGATGCACTTTATTTCAACTGGTTTAAACAATGTATTTTAAGCAATGTAATTTTAGATTCCGCTGTTTGTCTGAAGAAGGCTAAATATTCGATGAAATAAAGCGCTAACATCATTCTATTTGGATTAATTAAACGCCTGTTTATTTTAAGAAGTAGTCTCTTATTGTGTTCTGGTTCGTTTACACGTGGATTTGGTTGTTCAACTGTCTTTCATTTGTGCTTTGTAAATTAAGGTAGATGATGTAAATAAAAATAGGAAAGCATGTCACTGGGAAATTATGAAGAAAAGGTACTATGTGAAGCCATGATTGCTGTGATGGCCTCTCTACCTGAGCCAGTTGTGACGACCGTGCCCTGGCCCAGCAATCAAGGAGCCTCATCCCTCACCACCAACACCAGGGAGGTAATCTCACAGAAGAAGAAAGGATAACTAATACACACAGCAAAGTACAATTTCCCTTAAGTGCACACAGTGATCACAATCAGTCTAGGGCTGGTTGCTCCCTTGCTCACCAGGTCCCCAGTAAGACTTCCCACTGGCACAGCTATAAGTTCCAGGTCTCAGCCTAACTGAGCGAGCTAAAACCTCCAGTACCCTCTCTGCCCAACCAGTGCTTAGTGTCCCTGCCAAGTAGCTGACACAACACACACACACACACACACACACACACACACACACACACACACACACACACACACACACACACACACACACACTTTGAGATAAGTATTTATACAACTTCACAGACACTCCTGGGAAAGGCTGACACAGATTCTCCAACTGTGTCCCTTTACCCAGACTATACAGTAGTAATTACTGCCACCACCCCGTTAATAATATCAGCTACTAAAAGGCCCTTAAAAGGGTGTCCAATTATTACTGTGCAATATTAATATCCAATGGTAGTATGACTAACAGTCAAGGCTAACTTTAGAGTGGCCTATTACAATAACCTCTATAAATATGCAATGTACTCTAGAACTTATCTCTACACAAAGCAGCCACAGGTAGAAGGTATTAAAAATATTTAATAATAAATGATTAAAACACAAGACAAAACTACTACACCACAGAGATATCCAAGAGTTCAGAGATCACACAGAAACTTAAATAATACAGTAGGACAAGTCTGATTTCAAAGAAAAACTAATTAATCTTTACTAGCTTTAACTATTCCTACAAGAAATCACAGTGCTAAAACTTACATGTGAGCATAAGGCAGCGTGCTGATGAGATAGATGTCCAAAGTCAAAATGCTTTCAGTCTCTTCTGAGAAATAGTATTTAAATATTACTAACAAACATGTTTGCTGGGTCCCTCCCCAAATGACATAATTTTTGACACTTAGGTTTTCCCAGGTAAACAAACTGCATTATTTAGCAATCTAATAAAGAAATGGTTGTGGAGCAAGGGGTGAGGAGATATAATCTGGAATGTTAAAATATGCTTAAATGAATATGTATGTGAATTTACTTATTGTTCTGTACTTGAAAGCTATTTTGTTGATTTTATGTTGTGAAAAGTGAAAAGAGTGTATACAAAAAATTGAATAGTGTTTATTAATAAAATGCTCCCATTCTAAGTATAATATAAATAAATAATATTATGTGTTTGTATTATGTAAATATCCCCTATTCTTTTTTGATAGGTACCATGTGATATTTTACATCTACCTGAGCTAATAGACCTGCATAGCTGGATATTTTTGTATACCCTGGCAGAAAGCTGGTTTAAAACACACACAAAAGGTGAAAAAATGTATTAGTAAAAAAGATGGAGGTGCAGCCATTGTATACTCAAAAGCTTTTAACCTTGCCATGCACCCCATACAAATGCCAGACATTAATGAAGTTGAAAATCCTAGTGGCAGCATTTAAGATTAACTCCAAAAAATCAGTATGTATGGCAACATTGTATATATAACCAAGTACAGACAAATCAGCTTCTGAAGAGATGTTATTATGGATAATTACAAACATATTACTAGAAGCAATAATCCTAAATCACTATCATATTGATTTGCCCAGCACTCACAAAACTATTCACAGTGCAATAATTCTGTATGTTTTAACACAATAAATACATCTGACCACAAGGACAACATTAGGGCAAAAGAAAGCATGTTGGACTGAATATTAACAACATACCCCAATAAAATGTCTCATGTAGGAATTGTGGCTGACACTATTAGTGATCTTAGTTCATTTTTGCCATATGGAGACATACCAAAATGCAAAGAAGCATAGCGTTGCTGCCTAGCCATTTTTTTTGGACTATCCGGAAATCTAACTGATTGTCCAGTAGTCTGCAAAACATTGTACAAACTCTGGTATTCTGTTTGAGATAAAGAAACAGATTATCGAAATGTGTTAAATCTGTGGATTTATTATGCTTCTTTGCAAAAATCATAGTAAATCTGCAGGAAAAAAGGCATCATGAATGGAAAAAGAGGGTGTTCCCCTTGGATGATATGACGATCATGTCACAACATGGATGGAAAGTGGGTGGAAAATGTGTGAGGTCATATGAGGTGTAAGGGGGCATGGCCTAAGTCCATGTTTTGCTACAACAAAAGGTGGCAACCCTAAGAAGCATCCAATACAAAACTGTCAGAAATACAACCTGCTAGATGGAATATGTAGAATATGAACAGCCAATGTATGTGTTTGGGAGAATTGAGTATGTGACAGTTTGTATGTGTTAAAATGTACTGTGTACTGTGAACTTTGAATGAACTCTGAGCAACGAGAAAGTACTGAAAAACAAGAGTCTGCCTGAAAGCAGGAAATGTGCCTTTTATGGAAGTGCATCCGATTTTCTTTCTTTGCCCAGAGATATGATGATGTGAATTGTCTTATGTTTACAGGTAAACCTTTGATTGGTTAATTGCCCTTCATAATGATCTAATTGGTTCATGTTTATATTTTTGTACTGTCAGCAATAACACCAGAATATAAGCTTGTTTATTCCTTTATTTTGGGAGTCTCCCTGGTACTTTCCATGAGGCTCCCACATGTGTGTACTGTAGATAATAAAAACCACTGAAAGAGAGAAACAACTATTTGTCTTCATTTTTAAAGTATTGTGTAACATAACAATTGGTGCCGTTTACTTGGATCTGAATTGAGAACAAGCTGCAGCAGTCAGGAAGTGGACGAAATACTGCTAATGAAAGGGCCCATAACAGACTTTTCTGTTTCTGCAGTGTTTCTTTCTTCTCTCTGTATTTGCCTTCCTTAAAGATTTAAATTTTTTTTTATGCAAGAAAAGATATGATTTCTCTCATTCAGTTGTTTTGAGGTAAGTGGCATGCATTTCTCTTCTGCTATTAAATGTGCAGTATGAGTGTGGGTTAATACGGAAATACTGGTGACATACGTATGAAAGGAGGAATTATAGTGGGGTAACAAGACGTTTATATAACGCCTTAGCTAAACCTGTGTTAAGCAAGTATAGCTTACTGAGTGAAAATGGGAGCGAGTGCGGGAAAAATAACTGAGCCAGAAAGAGGTACACCAGCTGGTTATATGTTTTATCATGTGTCCTGGGACAGTTGCATGTTTTTAAATCAGTGGTTCGCCCTTACTAAAAATGACGGTGACCTTGCTTTTCCCAAAAATGGTAGTTTTAATAAAGATATATTAACTAATTTGCAAAAGAAATTAAAAAAGAAAGGAAGAATACCAGGGTTGTGCTGGGCAGCTTTTAATGATTGGATGTGTGAAGCTAAAGAAAGGGAGAAGGACTCGGTCATCAGTAGTCTTAAGGATAATCAAAAGAAACTAAAAGAGCAGATAAAGGAACTGCAACATACTGCGAGTAATCTAAATGTAGCAAACGGTAAACGCTTAAAGGAACCGCCCTTTAAGGGATTATATCCTGTACAAGAATTAAGTAAATTACAAATAACTGAATCATCTGAGGATGATAAACCCTGGTTCCCCCCAACCCCTACAGCTCCTCCACCACTATATCAGCCTTCACAGGTTCAAGATGGAGCAGTGAGCTCCACAACAGTGGGCAAAGGCCGGCGGGGAGAAGAGTAGACTGCACCCAACTCTGGAAGCGGAAATCAGGCGATGGGAGGTCAGCCTAGCAGGCCGTTTATAGAACAACCTGAACAAACAGATACAGGTAAACCGTCACCTAGACTAACCCATTCGAAAACAAAAAAGCAGCAGAAAAGAAAAGCACAAATGCTTTTTGACCCTAGGTTTAGCCAGCCGAAAAAATATCACAATAAAAAATCCGTATATTTACGCAAGGGTAAATATTGCAAACAATATCCAATTGTGCTTGAAGACAATGACGGCTACAGTGGTCCGGACAAATCTAATTCAGATTCTGACTCTGAATCGGGCACTAGCCCATCAGATGAAGAGGGAGTATTCCCATTGAGAGAAGTCCCAAACCCAGCACATGCTAGAGATGCGGGACAACCGGCTACTGTGGTGGTACCTAGGGTGTGGTCAGCAGTTGATTTTAAAGCAATCACTAAATCACCTCCGCCTATTCATAATAACCCAGCAAAGTTTCAATGTGTATTGGCAGGACATATCTGTTTGCAAAATCCTACCATAGAAGAGGTTAGAGCTGTCCTCCAATACACTGTCCCAGCTGATCTGATGAAATTTATCTGGGATCATGCTAATGTTCCTGCCCCAATACCGAAGCACAACACACAAGGGGAGAATGGATTTGAAGCGGTTAGACAATGTATAGTTGATGCTATCACTGTAATAGTGCTACCTACCCCCAATTGGTCGGAAATTAAATCAGTCATACAGAAAGAGGATGAGCCTATAGACAAATACTTAAATCGACTCACTGAAGCCTTTGAGCCATATTCCGGGTACCCAGAGCCCACTGAAGGACCAGCACAAAGCGGGCTGTCAGCTGCCTTTGTAGATGGGTTACGCCCTCAGGTAAGGGACAAGCTAAAGGAAGTATGTTTAAACTGGTCCAGTTTGGGCCTACATGAGTTAGTCCGGCAGGGACAATACCTATCTGACCATTTAGCCAAAGAAACGAAGGATTTACAGGAGAATTTAGTAAACGCACAAATCCAAATGTGTAGCGCTTTTGGTCAGTAGGGTAGGGGACGAGGGCAAGGGAGAGGGAGAGGGAGGGGTGGACGACAAGGAGCAGGAAATCAGAATAGGCAAAACTGGCAGGGAACACAGTCGGCTCCACCCCAGAATTCCAGTAATCAGACACAGTGTTTCAACTGTGGCCAACCAGGCCATTGGAAAAATGAGTGTCCATATTTGACTGAGCAACCTGCACCATACACCGATACGTCGCAACGGTGGAGTTCTAGCTGGACACTGTCAAATCAACAGCAACCACAATGAAGGTTCCCTGAACAGAAACAACAGCAATTGTGTCCTTTTATTCCTGTGGATCAGAATGGACCACATGTTATGTTACTGGTTAAAAATAAACCCTATCCATTTTTAATTGATACCAGAGCAACTAAATCCATGCTAGCTGGCAAAGCAGCCATGAATGTTCCCCTCTCCGACAAAATAACTAGAGGGGTGGGTGTCTCTGGTATACCTATTGAGTATTCCGAAACTGTTCCAGTCCCAGTAACTTTGGGACCTCTGCAGGATAACCACGCATTCTTAGTAGGACCCTCAGCACCTTTAAATCTATTAGGAAGAGACTTGCTTTGCAAAATGGGGGCCACCAGTTTTTGCACAGCTGATGGAGTTTATCTCCAAGTACCTTCAGACCAACAGGATAGTAACCTGGCAGCTTTAGATGACTCCATCATTTTGCAGACGATGTGTATCCAGCTAAATTCTGACAGATACGAGTATTTACATTTCCTACCCTCTCACCTGTGGACTACTCATGACAATGATGTAGGGTTTTTGACCTCAGCTACTCCTGTAAAAATAACCCTAAAACCAGGCGCAAAGTTACCACGAGTACCACAGTACTCTTTGACAGCTGAGGCTATATCTGGTATTGACTCTGTTATTTCTGCATTAGAACAGCAAGGGATCATAGTACCCACCACAAGCCCATGTAACACCTCAATATTACCGGTGAAAAAAACTGGCAAACAAGCTTATAGATTTGTGCAAGACTTGCGGGAAGTTAATAAAGCTGTTTTGCCTGTTTTCCCGATTGTACTGACGACATCATCAGTGGTTCGACTACAAGGCTCACCCACCTGGATTCACATATTGCACATCAAGAAGGTCATCCCATCAGATGGTCAACAACCTTTACCTTTCACTACTCCTGATTCTCCACCTATTGCTACTCGTACTTGAAGTCATACTATACTAGCACCTGACAATGCCTGACGTTTATCCATTTGGACAACCTCACCTTCCTGACACAATACAGGTGCAACCACCATTTCCACAAAAGTACTGCACAACTATTTTGGTGGTTATTCTTGCTGTTTTGATATTTTTACTGTGGCCATTTCTATTTCCTACTCCAACTATGTCTCATGCCAAACGTGCTGCATGGCATCCACCTTTCAACACCTACCAAGTCATTAAATACACTTATGCGTCATCCCTCAATATCTCGGACTGCTGGATTTGCACTGCTATTCCTACTCTTCATGGGGAATTAATGCTAAATATAGTCCCTTTAGGGATTAATGAAACCTGGATGAATTTGATCTATGATACACCAGATATTATTTCAAAGGACAAGATAGCATTATAGTTGTCCCTCCGCCAAAACAGAACTGTGTGTTTTCAAAAACTTGGTAAAACTAGAGTTGGGTGGAGCCATTGTAACAAAACAGTGGTACATAACTGCACTGCAGACAATTCGGGTTGTGTGACAGATTTCTCACCTATAAAAAGACTTGTTAAAAACTATATAGCTAACTTTTCACAGAAAATAGAAACTGTTTATTGGAAAATATTCCAGGGACTGCAGGACACTGGGGATCACTTCAAGTCTATCAACATCACCATTAAAGTAGAAAATTGTTATTTTGTGTGTAGAAGAAAAGCATATAAATGGCTACCAGGAAACTGGTCTGGCAGCTGCTTCCTGGGCTACCTAGTTCCAGCTATTCGACATGTATCTGCATTACCTAAAGGGAAAATTCAGAATGTTCGAGAGGTCAAGAAGCCTACTAACCCTGTAGGTAAAGTTGATGCCTCATGGATCTATCACCATGATTTAGCTTCTGCTAGCACCAAAGGACTGTCCCACATGGACTTGGGTGATGACGTCATATCATGGGCTGGTATAATTCCGTCATACGGAGCAGTGAAATCAATTTGGGAACTGAGAAAGCTATCTAAATTGCTTGAAATATTAAGCAATGCTACATTTTCTGCCTTAGAACTAGTGGCTGATGAAATGACTGCTATGAGAGCTGTAGTACTCCAAAACCATATGGCTCTTGATTTCACCCTAGTGGCGAAAGGAGGAACTTGTGCTTTAATCCAGGAGGAGTGCTGTATGTTTATTCCTGATAATCAGCATGAAATTGAAAGCCATCTTGAAATGATTCAAAGAATTTCCGAACTCTCGAAGGCCAATGTGGCCGATAGTTCAACATGGGCATGGTTAACCAACCTTTTCTCAGGCTGGGGAGGTGGACTGTTGAAGTTGATTTTATTAATTGCAGTATTAGCAATTGTTGCTTTTTTTGTCTTATTCCTAATCAAAGCACTGATCTTGAAATTAATGGCTTCAAAAACTGTGAAGAAAGTGCCTAAGTTTTATATGTCGGCAGCTATGAATGTACATGAGGAAATGACAATGTTTTCTAATAATGAAAAGACCAGTAGCATGGTTATGCTAGATTTGGGACAAATGTATGATAGGTTAAATGGTGATGCTTACACAGCATCAAATGGGGGATTGTAGAATATGAACAGCCACAGTATGTGTTTGGGGGAATTGAGTATGTGACAGTTTGTATGTGTTAAAATGTACTGTGTACTGTGAACTTTGAATGAACTCTGAGCAATGAGAAAGTACTGAAAAACAAGAGTCTGCCTGAAAGTAGTAAATGTGCCTTTTATGGAAGTGCATCCGATTTTCTTTCTTTGCCCAGAGATATGATGATGTGAATTGTCTTATGTTTACAGGTAAACCTTTGATTGGTTAATTGCCCTTCCTAATGATTTAATTGGTTCATTTTTATATTTTTGTACTGTCAGCAATATAAACTTGTTTATTCCTTTGTTCTGGGAGTCTCCCTTGTACTTTCCATGAGGCTCCCACACGTGTGTACTGTAGATAATAAAAACCAATGAAAGAGAGAAAGAACTATTTGTCTTCATTTTTAAAGTATTGTGTAATGTAACAAATACTAAAGCACAGGGATCAGAATGGATTTCTTCAAGTATAATTATTTCTACCATTACCTTCAAGCAAGCTAGTCCAGAAAATATACTTGTGTTCTGTTCAATTTGAGGTAAAGGTTGTGCTGCAGTATGAACAAAAGGGTATTGTTGAATACTGCACAACTATGGGTAAAGTAAGAAACACTGAAAAGAGACAGATCTTGTATTTTGATCTTCTGTTTATATGAGTAGAGTACTGTCAGGTGTAAAGGAAAATCATATCATCAAAGGATCATAGGAAGTTACTAGGCTAATGGCCCTAGGGATCTTACAAGCCTAGCCAAGTTCTACCCTTATTTGCATGATCAGCACCTATTGCCCCTGTCCAAGAGGAAGACAGGTGGAACCCCCGGGGTGAATTTACAGTTAACCATCCAATCGTCCAGACTGCATTTGAAGAGGGCCAGTGAGGTGCTCTGTTTGACATGAAGTGGGAGTCTATTCCAAAGATATGGTAATCTCTAGGAGACAAATCTGTCCCTCCAGCAGGTTCTATTAATATCACATACCAGGTTATGGTCTTTACAGTGAGTAACCCATGTACCATTTGACTTGTGGATATGCAGCATTTCCAGTAAAGCAGGGTTAGAGATTGCCTTATATGCAAGGCATCTGAGTAGTTTGTATGAAGCAGAATAAAGTGACAATGATTTCAGATGATCACATAGGGCAGACACTGAAACCCTTGAATTTTCCTTGTGAGGAACCTTTGTGGTCTCTCCAATTGCTGCAAGTGCTTGGAAAGGTACATACCAAAAGAGGCATTGTACTCAATTATTGGCCTGATGAGGAAGGAATAAAGGGAGTTTATAACTTCTATTTTTCTGGAGGCAATGCCCTTACTTATGAGATGAGCAATATAGAATGCCCTTCTTACCACTGTTGAGACATGGTGATCAAATGTAAGGTTGCTGTCAACCTGTGTGCCCAGGTCTCTCACCACAGAGTGCATACTTAGGGGGTTGCTATTGATGTGGTAGTTAGCAGGAACATCGCTCTTACAGAAAGGAATGATAATACATTTTTTGCATTGAGTTTAAGGCCATGACTTTGTCACAAATCATTTGTTTGTATAAGACCCCCTTGTAGGATGTTGACATAATTTGGAAATTCTATGACAGCTCCCAGTTTGTAGCCATCAGCAAACTTTGTTAGCCAAAGACCTTTAGTTTTTTTCTTCTACTTTGGAGAAATAGATTCCAAACAATAGAGGTCCCAGGACTGATCCTTGTGGAACACCACTAGTTACAGGTCTGCTGTTGGAGGTGGATTCCCCTATTTTGATGATAGGGGGTTTATCAGTCATCCAGTTAATGACCCATCTAATGATATAAGTGTTGATACCTAGCTGTGTGATTTTGTCAATGATGCCTGAATAGGATAGTTTCAATTGCCTTGGCTAAGTCTAGGTAGGCTGTATGCACTGATCTCCCCTCATCCAGGGCCTTTATGACTGTCTCGAAGAAGTCCACCAGGTTTAACAAGAATGATCTCCATCTGACAAATCCAAACTTAGTAAGGTCAAGTGTTTGGAGATTACCTATATATTTGTTGATAAGATCCATGATGATTTGCACCATAGCCTTGCAGATAAGGCTAGTCAGGCTAATAAGCCTATAGTTTCTCGGGTCAGTGGAAGCACCACCTTAGTGCAAGGGGATAACAGGGGCCATTTTACATTCAGCTGGGATGAAGCTAGTGCTTTTGAAATGAATGCCCAATAGTGTTGCTAATTCTTGTTGGGGCCCATGTAGTACACAACCTGGAATGTTATCAGGCCCCATAAATGCTGTGTTTTTGGCCTTAGAGAGGGCATTTATGACCTGTTATTTAGAGATACAAGGTAGGAAACAGGTGGTAGGGATGTCATGGGGTACATGTGGCGGGACAGTGGAGTGATGTTTTCATAGAACATGTCGGTTAACAGGTTAGCTATATCCACAGGCTCAGTATATGTGGTATTATTAGCTACCAGTTTGGCACAAACCTGGGCCTTTCCTTTTAAGTTATGGATGTAACTAAAGAATGCCTTATGGCTGTCCTTAGTTGAGGAAGCAAATCTGGATTTGTAGTTTTCTTTGGAGGACTTCACAAGAAGTCTTATTTGCTTGTTTAAGCTGAGGAGGGAGTGCCTCCAGTTTACGACTCACTCCCTCTTACTCTTAGACAGAAATTTCTTCCTCTTATTGTAAAGCCTATTCATGGCAGTTGTCCACCAGGTAGGTTTGCTCTTCCTTGAGGAGCTTGTTTTGGTAGTATTTGGTATGGTCGAGTCAATGTAGTTATATAGGTGTTTGTATAAAGTATTGGTGTGGAACTCGGCATAGTTGCCAGTTCCATCTGAGTGGGGAGGTGCAGTGAAGCTATTTATACTATCCCATAAGAGGTTATAATCTACTTTGGAGAAGTTTTTTTTAGTTTAGTTGCTGCTGGGGTGGTCAGGTGTGATAGTTGCTTCAAATGAGACTGATTTGTGGTCAGATCTCACCAGAGAAGACCTCACATAGGGGATGCTACAGTGGTCCCCCATATTGGTAAGCACCAGAACCAGGATGTTGGCACCTCTTGTGGGGGTGTCAACCAGCTGGTCCAGGCATTGGAGTTAATGAAGTCGAGGAACCTTTGGGCAAGTGAGTTTGAGCATGAGTAATTTACCCAGTCAATGGATGGATAGTTAAAGTCGCCCAAAAACACTGTGTTCAGATGCATCTTGATAGACTCATGTAGATCCAAATAGGCAGAGTGGGTACCCTGATTCATGGAGGGAGTCCTGTAGCCGGAAATGACATGAATAGGTGTCCTACCAACAGTTAATTGCTTCTGAAGTATCTTCAAGTAGTCGTACTGTTTAACCAATCTGGAGGTATACCTCTCAACCTGGAAATGTCAACAACTTGGACAAAGGCCCATGAAAAGTAGGTACAAATCTGTATGCTGTTTAACATAAAATTTGCCTACATAATTATGTAGCCCCACCCACTTAAATGGAATTGTGGGATACCAACTTTCAAACGGAAACAGAAGAACAGACAACCAAAATATGGCCCCAGCCCAGACCCTGTAGTAAATCATTTTTCTTTTTTTTGAAATGCGTGGCAATGGGAAGGGAAAAGATGATGAACCTTAGGATTTTGTTTTTGGTGACTTGCAGTTTGTGGGTTTTGTGGTAAAAGTATGGCATTTGGTAGGCAATATTCTAATCTTAGCAAAAGAATATTACAGTTTGCTAAGCCCTCCAAAAGTCATTCTCCATGGCTTACTAATCAGTGCCATAGCTTGAGTTTGTGCCACCCGGGGCTGTCTTTGAGTTTGCTGTCCTTCCCTGTCACAAACTCATGGTCCAATGAGGCCTCCCATACACAGCCCTTCCCCCTGCAGCCATTCCAATTTCCCATTACTTGGCTATTTCGCCCCATTTACCATAAACATTGTGCATACTGTTTTACTTCTACGATGATTATTTGGATTTTATTTAAAACTTTTATTTTACATTTTATAGCACAAACACTAATAGACATCTGCTAAACAAAGCCATACAATTTCACAATGAAAATAAAGCTAGCATTAAAACTTCTCTTCCCTTGAAACTCACATTCTTTAAAACAGCACTGAAACCTACATTCAAAGAAAATGCATTTGGCCAATGGCGGATAAAGATTACCTTTGGGCTGTTTTTAAATTACAGACCCCTTGCACATGAAACATGCATGTGTTCTTTGATACACATTCCTGACTGTATTAAATTACATTCCTTGTATAATACAGCACACTTGTTACAGCTCATTTTAAATGTATTGCTTTGAACATTTTTCCAGTAAGCAATGAAACAAAATGCATGAATCACTAATGACAAAACTGCCCAATTCAGACCATTTCCATCATAAAAGTCTACTCAAACTTCTACAATCCACCAGTATCAGTAAATATGCACAATCTCTGCAGAAGTAAAACCCATCTAAATAATTCCACATTAAAGAGATCTGTAAGATCTGTAACTAATGAAGAGGTTGCTGCTAGCAAACAACTTATTATTTCACTGTTTCATCAACAAATAAAGTGAAGCAGCAATAAGAGACACACACACACCTGGGAGTAAATGAATCAGCAATAAGAAACACACACACACACCTGGGAGTAAATGAAGCAGCAATAAGACACACACACACACACACACACACACACACACACACACACACACACCTGGCGGTAAATGAAGCAGCAATAAGACACACACACACACACACACACACACACACACACACACACACACACACACACACACACACACACACACACACACACACACACACACCAGGCCATAAATGAAGCAGCAATAAGACACACACATACACACCTGGCCAGAAATAAAGCAGCAATAAGACACACACACACACATGCACACACACGCACACACACGCACACACACGCACACACACACACACACACACACACACACACACACACACACACACACACACACACCTGGCCATAAATGAAGCAGCAATAAGACACACACATACACACCTGGCTGTAAATGAAGCAGCAGTAAGACACACACACACACCTGGCAGTAAATTAAGCAGTAATAAGTAAATGAAAGCACAGTTTCAAATGTAGCACACACCTGCTTCTAAGCACACTGCCATTTCTCCTGCAAGAAGTAAATGAAAACACAGTACAAATATGTTTCTCCTGCCAATAAATAAATGAAAGCACAGTTTCAAATGTAGCACACTCCTGCTTCTAAACACACTGCCATTTCTCCTGCAATAAGTAAGTAATCACATTGCGGTTTCTCCTGCAATAAGTAAGTGAAAGCACAGTACAAATAAGTTTCTCCTGCCAATAAATAAATGAAAACAGTTTCAAATGTAGCACACTGCTGCTTCTAAGCACACCGCCATTAAAAAGACATGTAGCACACTGCTGTTTCTCCTGCATTATGTAAGGTAATCACATTGCCATTTCTCCTGCAATAAGTAAATGAAAGCACATTATAAATAAGTTTCTCCTGCCAATAAATAAATGAAAGCAGTTTCAAAAAAGAAGTTATGTCTTACCATAACGTTTCATCTGTGTTTTTCATCTTCATTCATTCATTACCGATGGGTGTCGGTTCTGTCCTTGGAACCAAGTCGGCCATAGTAACAAGTTCGCACCAGCCAGAAAACTCTCGAGCTAAGCCTTTACCCATAGTGCCCCTCTCTGCATTACCTCACATTGAGTTTGCTCGTAAGGACAGGACAGGTTACAGAAAGAAAACGGTGGAGGCTTTTTCTGAGCAACTTCCTTAGAATAAGAAGGACCATAACCAAACCACCAAGAGTCTTTTGGAGGGGGATGGTGGGATTGTAATAAATGAATGAAGATGAACAACACAGATGGAACATTATGGCAATACATAACTTCTTTATCTGATATTGTTAATCTTCATTCATTCCTTACCAATGGGACAGAGTCCCTAGCTACCTTGTTTCCTGGGAGCCGTCATGGAAGAATGTTCCTGAGTACCATTAAACCAAAAGAGGCTCTCCCACTGGAGACTATATCCAATTTGGGCTCCCTATCAGACGATCAAAATGCCGTTTCCACAAATACAAAATGATCAAAACGTATTGCGTGAACTACATAAATGCTGAACGTCCAAAACAGCGAAATCCAAAATGTCGAATTGTTTTGGTTGGCCCGTCTGTGGTATAGCTCCGTAAGGTTAGTGTGCGATAGGTATGGACCTTAGGGTAGATTGCGGGTTAAGGTAAGTGTATAGATAGGTAATGTATGTAAGATTTAGTGTAGTGTTAGAAGTAGGGTTTTGTTAAATGTATTTATGTGTATTATTTATTTTGTTAGGGTATATCTTCGTAGGGGAAGTGTGCGGTAGTTACGGACCTTAGGGTTAGGGAGGAGTTAAGGATAGTGCATAGATAGCTGTTTATGTGGGGTTTAGTGTAGTGTTAGAAGTAGGGTTTTGTTAAATGTATTTATGTGTATTATTTATTTTGTTAGGGTATATCTCCATAGGGAAGTCTTGGCTGTGATTACGGACCTTAGGGTTAGGGAGGGGTTAAGGATAGTGCATAGACAGTTGTGTATGTGGGGTTTAGTGTAGGGTTAGAAGTTGGGTTTTGGTGCTTTACTTTAGGGTTAGGAGTAGGATTTGGTTAGTGTATGTATGTGGTTTATTTATTTTGTTTGGGTAGGTAGTATGTAGCGGGTGGTGGGGTTGGCCGACTATGACCGTTCGATGTTTTAAATTTCGCGGTTTAGTGCGTTCGGTCTATTTGTTGTTCGATTAATACATGTCGCTCTTTTGGTATTCACTGAAATAGATTTTCGTGGAACTGATATAGACCCTCCAATTTGTAATGTGTGATAAAGGTATGAGGAAAGGCCCATGTTGCTGCTGCACAAATGTTATGCATAGAGACCCTTGCATAGAAGGCCACAGAAGTTGCCATTGATCTTGTGGAATGTGCCTTGATCTCAGATGGACTAGACACTTTGTTAATATGATACACAAAGGAAATGCAATCTCTCAGCCATTTAGATAAGGTAACTATGGATACTGATTTTCCCATTTTTGGACCAGAATAGGATATAAACAATTGGTCAGATTTCCTTATGGGTTTTGTCCTGTCAAGATAAAAACTTAACTGTCTGTGAACGTTGAGCAAATGCAAAGTATACTTGCCCTTATTCGAGTAATTTGGGAAGAAGACTGGTAGATCAATTGTTTGGTTCATAGTTAAATCAGAAATAACCTTAGGTAAAAAGGAGGGATTAGTCCAAAGAGATACTCTGTCCCTATGGAAGATTCGGTAGGGACATTTTGTACATAAAGCTTGCAATTCTGAGATCCGTCTAGCTGAACTAATGGCCACCAAGAACAGAGATTTCCACAACAGGAATTTTAAGTCACAGTCAGCCACAGGTTGAAAAGGAGAGCTGGTTAAGGTTTGGAGTACCGGGGCAAATCCCATGGCTCAATAAGCTGTTTAAAAGGTGGCCTAATATGTGTAACACCATTTAAAAAGGCTTTACAGAACCAGTGAGAGATTAAGGAGGAGCCTTCAAATCCATTATGGAAATTGGAGATTGCAGAAAGGTGGACTCGGATAGAGAATGCTGCAGCTCTGGATTCAAGAAGATTCGATAGGTAATCTAAAATTATGGGTATATGTGCTGAAATAGGATTCATTTCTTTCATACAAGACCACGTAATGAATTGTTTCCATTTACTGAAGTAAAATTTTCTGGTGGATGTTTTATGAGAAGCCAGAAGAATATGTCAAACCGGAGAGGATAGATTGTTTTGCCTGGCAATCATTGGAAGTGAAGAAGCCAAGCTGTCAGCTTGAGGCTCGATATATTTGGATGAATCAGACCCTGTGGATACAACAGCAACTCCGGAGTTGGATCCAGAGTCCAGGGTATATGTACTAAGTGAGGCCATAGAAAGGGGAACCAAATTTGTTGAGGCCAGTAGGGTGCAATGAGGATTATTTTGCTTTTCAACTGAAGAGCCTTCTTTAAGAATTGCAGGACCAGAGGAAGTGGAGAATAAGCATAAAGAAGTCCCATAGGCCAATCGTGTAGAAGAGCGTCCCTTGGGGACTAACCCTGTGGGGGAATTAGGGCAAAGTACCTGCTGCATTTGTGATTTGTGGGGGATGCGAACAGATCTCAGCAAGGCTGACCCCAGAGGCTGAAAATCTTCATTGCTATGACAGGATTGAGGGACCACTCATGAGGAGGCAGGAGAATGCATCTGCTCAACTTGTCTGCAATTACATTGGAATCCATGGGAAAATGGTCGGAAGCTATCGCCCATTGCCAAATTCTCATGGCTTCTCGACATAACGGGTAGGACCTGGTTCCGCCTTGTTTGTTGATGTACCAGACTACTGACATGTTGTTGGATTGGATGGCAGTTTTTCCTGAAGGGAGAACAGATTGAAATGCTTGCAATGCTAGAAGCACTGCCCTCAGCTGAAAATGACAAAAAAAATGTGTAAAATTTTTCGTGACTTTACTGAGAGCCTTGTCTGACACGTCTTGATTCGTATGCAGCAAACAGGATCTGAGGTAATGTGGAGAGGGGCACTATGGGTAAAGGCTTAGCTCAAGAGTTTTCTGGTTGATGCGAGCTTGTTACTATGGCTGACTCAGTTCCGAGGACAGAACCGACACGCATTGGTAAGGAATGAATGAAGATTAACAACATCGGATTGTAGCACACTCCTGCTTCTAAACACACTGCCATTAAAAAGAAAGGTAACACACTGCCATTTCTCCTATTATCTCTTTGACACAAAATGTTAGACTGTTAAGGGATAGCATATTTGTTTCAAATGGGTTCCAAATTCTCTTTTAGAACATCATTTGGAGTAACAGTCGGTAGGAGTTTGGATATTAAGTTGCTGCATAAATAGTTGGCATTTGGTACAAATTTTACTTTTTAGTTCATTGCTTAGTCAGCTATCTGTATCGCCTTAAATACAGTGTCATTCTGAAAGTAAAATAGACTTCAAGGAGGCTACAGAGAGATCCCCCATGAAACATCCACATTTGGAAGTTTTCTCATGGGTAATGCCCTTACTGAAGCATTAGTCACACTTCTTTATTACTAATGTGCATTATTTACAGGTTTAACTTGCAAACCACTGTGTCTTAATCTTTTTTGGTTAAGTTTTCTTGTTAATCAGCTCAAAAACACCACACTCCCTTTTGTACTGCTGTGGATATGTCTGAGAAAGCATGGACAAGTAAGGGACAGGTGATGTCCTCACTAGGATAAGACAGTACTTCCATACCTATTTTGTCCTTATTCTCACTGATTCCGCTTTTGGATTGAAGACATTCATTGTCTGTGTGTCATGCTGTTTCATGGTGTCTTTAATAAATTCCTTCAGGTTTGTGTGGATAATAAGCAGATTACTTCTATGTTGCCTGTTCTCGTCAGAAGAAAAATAAGCATATTAGAAATCCAAATAGTAAGAAAATAAATTAGCTCTCAAGACTTTTCAGTTACAAGTATATTATGTGATTCAGAAATGGAAGGATGCCTATATAGAGTATGCATCTTCCGTATGTGAAGAGCTCAGTCTATAACAGGCAGTTAATGTCTCTAGTTACTTACAATATTGTTCTACTGCGTGCATTAATTCTACTTTATCCATTGCACTCTGTTGTTGCTTAGAAGTTGTAAGGCTACATTGAAAATTCTGGTCTGACAAAAAAGTGTAATTTCTACATTATGTAAGCTCTTCTGCTTAGGAGAAACTGCATTTTATTTGTTATTGTTTATCTATTACAGTTGCTAAGCGAACACTGACATAATGTACTTCCCACAATTCCACTTGTTTTTCCATTCCTACTGCTACTAATAGCACTATAATTATAAGCTGTTACAGACTCAGTATGATGCACTCTTGAGTTCCTCCTTCAGTGCAACAAAACATTTTGCTTATTAATGAATTAAATGAAGACACTGGCTGAAGCATTAATGATAACTTGTATTTTTGTCTAAAAAAACTCCAGGTGGTTTAAAGTTACTGTTTGTGATGCCAGATCATGCTACCACTAAGATAAATGTGAGTGAATACATTTTCCTATAGACTTCTTCCACTTTTTTCTGCTTATGCCCTGCAAATATTGTCTCCTGCACTTGTTCTCTCTCCTCATACCGTATCTTTTTGGCTAGCCAAGCAAGAGAACAAAGCTGTGTCTACAGAAGCTGACTTCATTGTGTATGCCCTGATGACATCAGGAGTAAAAAAAAAAAAAATAGGAAATTAAAGGGACCATGCGGGAATTCATGGCACCCCAATATTTGGTCCTCAAAACTGGTATTTACCGAGGAATTTGAATTATAGAGCATGGGATCACAGGAAATATGTTCAGAAAAGGTGAATATTATAGAAATACAGCAATTTAAGCTGTCATTTAGTTGAAGAAGAAACAGATGTTTTTAAACAACCTTATTGACACCACTTGTGACACAAACTTACATTTGTATAAAAGTAATCAAACCATATTAACAGGTTCACATTTGCAAACATTATACCTCACATATATTGTTCCATACAATATCATAAAACCAAAGCTACATACATTATTAATTTCCAACCTTTTCTTAAAACTCATTCCTTCTCCAAAATATTTTCTGCATGTATTGTTCCCAAAATTTCCTTTTTTTTCTATGTAATTTACTCCTGTCCTTTTCTAACAATGCCACTTCCTGCTCTTTTGTCTGTGTTACAATATTCACTTCTTCAAGTTTGGTTGGTTTAAACTTTTATTTCCATTTTCTGGTAATTGTTTTTTTTGGTAACCACCAAACTTAAACTTAACAAGGCCTTACTATATCTAGACAATTCAAAACATTTACTTAGTTGCACTCATTTGCTGGTCCAGTATTCCTGACAGAGTACTCTGTAGGAAGTTTTTAATTTATGCCAACTCATTACACTCTGAAGGCATATGCACCCAGGTATCTCTTTCTTCCCCATTACACATTCAGCATTTGCCATCTACCTGAGAAAAAATCCTTTGTAGTCTCCTTGGGGTATAAAAGCACCTATGCAAATGTTTCCAGACAAACATCACATATTTGTTGTATATTTGGGAGCCATACATATGTCCTCCCATTATTTTTTGTGAATTGCTTATCTACTCTCTCTTTCCTATATTTTTTACCACCTCTGATTGATTCTTATAATTATTGTGTAATATTTTATATACCCTAGTAATTATCCCTTTCTTTAACAGCAGCTTATTTTTTAGATTCAACTAAAAACTCAACCAGTGCAGGTCTTTCAATTAGGATCCCCCATCCATTTCTCTTTGCCTATATCTGATATCAACCACTGAAAGCAAAGGCAATCTCAAGCATGCAGTCCAAATGTCTTCTTGGCTTCTTCCAATTTTATTACCTTTCCCTCTCTAATTATTTGTTCCCAATACCTTAGTTCTTTTCTCAGCTTCCTCCAGTAATTTCCAGAACCCTCTTCCGTATTCTCTGTACCTTAATTGCAGTCATGCTTATTGGCAGAATCTCCTTTCTCCATTCCCACATTGGTGGTTCTTAGTATACTTTCTGCTAATTTATAAATATAATATTCTGTATGAATGTTGTTATTCTCTTTAAGGATCTGAATCCAAAATCCCACTCTTTCCTTATTTCCTGAACCTCCCCTCATCATCATCATCCCTTTACTCTGTAAATTGTAGTTTTCTGCTTGTGTTATATATAATAGCCTTTACTGTGTAGCTCTAAAATATCCCTTAAAATCAGGTAATCCTAAACCTCCTTTTTCTATTGGAAGGATCAACTTATCCCATTTGACTCTTGTCCTTTTTCCCTCCCAGATAAAATCATTCAAGTCTTTAATAATTACTATCCACAACTTCTCTGGTTGATAAAAATACTTCAAATCCTTTCATTAAACTAAAGAGACTAAAAGATTTTTACTGCTTGTATCTTGCTATCCATATCCATAGGCAAAAGCTTTCAGTTTTGCAGTTTTTGCGTTTTCCTTTATTCAGTCTTTTCCCTGATCCTTAGCTGCCATATCAGTGTCATGTTAACCCATACTCCTAAATACTTCATTTTATTATGTTTCCATAAATATGAGTATTGCTGAACCAATTCATGCATGTGCATAGTTTACAGCTATAGTCTTTGTTTTATTTTCACTAATTTTATATCCCCCCAAAAAAAAACTCGGAACTGTCTCAGAATGTTTTACAATGCTGAGATGTCATTTCCTGCTTTCATCTGGTATAAAATAATATCATCTGCAAATAAAGTAAATTTTTCTTGAATACCAAGCCAATTATATCCTTGAATTTCTGAGCCTCTTATTCTCCTTGCCAATGGTTCTAAATATAACACAAATAACAAAGGGGAAAGAGGCAATCCCTGCCTGGTTTCTGTATTCAGACACAACTTATCAGAGAGGAACTTTCCCACTTTGATTTTTTCCTCCAATCCCTTATATATCCTTTTAATTAACCTTATTATTGTATCCGGAAATTCAAATACTTCCATTGCCCTACTCTTAAAATCCCAGCTTACTTTGTCAAATGCTTTCTCTGCATCAGGACCCACTAACAGCAGTATATTTTCTTCTTTCCCTCTGGATCATCGTTCCCCTTCACAAATAGGGTTGTCAACTTTTGTTGTGGCTAAAACCGCACCAAGACCATAACCCTTACACCTCCAATAACCCCTCCCATCTCCCCTCTCCCCACCCATTTTCTGCCCATTTGGTGATGTCATTGTCACATCAGATGAGGAGAATGCCCTCTTTTTCCCATTTGTGATGCCTTCTTTCTGCTAATTTACCATGCTTTTCTGTAAAAAAGCATAGTAAATCTGCCTATTTAGCAAACTCCAAGAATATGTTTCTTTTCTGAAACAGAATACCACAGTTTGTACAGTGTTTTCTGGACTACTGGACAATCTATTTGAGTTCCAGATAGTCTGGAAAAAATGGATAGGTGGCAACACTATCCACAAAACCACATTGATCCATATTTATCAATGTTGGTAACATGTTTGCCACCCTTTTAGTCATGATAGACACAAACACTTTATAATCATGGTTTAAAATTGAAATGGGCCCATCTGGATCGGATGGGTCTTTAAACCAGGATGTTGGTGGTTTCCCTCTTTTAAAAATTCTGTTAAGTAAAACCTTCCAGATCTTTATCACTTTCTTCCATCCTTACTTCCCAACATTAAGCAGAATACCATCTATTTCAGAAGACTTTCCTACAGATTGGTTATACATCACCATTTTTATCTTATCTCCATATATTTTAGTTGTTAATTGTTGAGCTTCATCTACCCCTAACACTGGCATATTTAAGTCTTCCATAAATATTTCCATTTGTGTTTTTCTTGATTTCCCCACTTCTCTGCTTTATACAAATTTTATAAAATTTCCAAAATATTTCTAATATCTCTACAGGATCGCTGGTTATTTTTCTTGCTATAGACTCCCTAAGTTTGGCAACAACCCTTTCTACTTTCTGTTGCCTAAGCCGTTCTGTCAAAAGTTTTGTGCTGTGGGGTTATTTTCAAAAAAAAAAAACAGTTGCTTAACAACAATATTTCTAAACTCATGCATATTACCCAGATACTCACTTATTTTCTCTTTAGCACTCTGCAATTGCACTTCTTTTTTTCTGTGAGATTGTACTTATTCTGCAATGCTTTAATCTTTGGCAGCCACTCTAAATAATTCTTATTACTTCTTAACCATATATCTTTTTCTTTTATTTCTACACTATTTTAAACTCCACTTTCATTTTATCCACTTACTAGGTATAGCTTCTGGAGTAATTTCTGTTCTCCCTAATAACTCCCTAATAATTTTAACTACCCAGTCCATAAATTCCTTTCTTTATAACAGTAGGTGAGGAAGCACCAATGTCTCATCTTTACTTCATTACCCTGCATTTTTATCTTAGTAATTATTGGTGCTTGATCTGAACTAGTTATTAGATGTGTGTCAAAGTTCTCAGTTTAATGCACATGTTCCTGTGAAATATAATTTCTGTCTCATCTAGCCCAGTTATTGTACCATGATGAATAATAGGTAAAATCTCTCCAACTTCCTACTACTGAATTCACATCTTCCATACCAAATATTTTCATACATTTCTACAGAAAACTACACTCTTTTGTTGCATTTCCCCTTCTAGGCCCCCTGGATACATTCTCATTGTTGCAACTCAACCCCCCCCCCAACTTATAAGTAATATTCCTTGCTGAAAACTAATTATTTCTCCCCATATTTTTAAAACTTCATAATAGCAGTTTTAGGTGGAATATAAATATATGCCAGTGTAATCCTTATCCCTTGCCAATAGCCCTCATACTACCACAAATCTGCAACTATTATCTTTCTTTCTTCTTGTATCATTGTTGATGCTCCTCGAGAAATTAATATAGACTACTCTTCTTTTCTTTTGTCCCTGATATTCTGATGAATATCCATTCTGAAATCCTTTCTTTATCAAATTCATATACTCAGCCCTTTTCAAATATGTCTCCTGTAGCATTACTATTTACTATCTGCATTTCCTTAGACAGAGCCCATTTTCAGTGGAGACCTGGGTAGAAAGGCTCCAGACGCATGTCTTTGGAATGTGGGAAGAAACTGGAATACCTGGAGAAAACCCATGTGAATGCAGGGAGGACATGCAGACTCTGCACAGAAGGCACGTCAGCTGAGAATCGAACTGGAGAACCTCTCTCTTTGAGGCAACAACACCAACAGCTGTACCACTGCACCACCTATGAAAGTGACACAATTATGATAAGAAATCATTATTCCCACCTATTATATATGACAGCTTTTTTAAATATCTATTCCCAGCTTTTGTGTTACATGTACCCACTAATGTTTGACAGGTTGATCCTTTATGCATTTTTTTATTATCATCAACACTGGAACCTTTGTCACATTTTACAAGACTTTTTGTTTTTAATGAAAACACTCAAAGAACTAAACACCACCCAGAACAATCCTATAACCTGTTAACACAAACACACACAACTATGCACATCTTCAAAAAATGAAGTTTAACCCTCCCAGTAGGAACAGTTGTCCCACGTAGACAGCTGCAAACACAGGCCTTAAATAACCTAAAGTTGAGGTTATCCATGCTAAGACACATGTTATTGCCCATGCTTCTACTTACACTAATTGGTGTTTGTTCGTTTTTTATCTTTATTCCAATTCTAGATGTAAAAAAATGACTTTCATGCTTTCAGAAAGCATCCACATTTACCCTAGAAGAAACAGTACCATGGATTTTGTTACTGGTCTATAATCACCTTGATTTATGGACACATAAGAGAAAAAAAATAGTCCTCAAATGCAGGCTTCTAAAGACAAGTTGAAACATTTATTGCTAATGGAAAACTTTTCATTATATTCACTGTTCTCTTCCTTACTGGTTTCCACTTAAAACTTGTTAATAGATTAAGCTAAGGTTCTCTTAATCCAAACATTCACCTATGCAAAGGTAAGAGAAAACATATTTGCTCCACATATATTATGATCTGTATACTTTTACACCCCATCCCCTACCTCAGCAACCCAAGATTGCAGCCTATTAACTTAAACATACTTTTGTATAGCCTTTTTTTCTCTTTTGCATTGTAAAGTCTGCATTTCCTAATACTAAAAAAGAAGAAAGAAAAATAGACACCTGTTTACTTTATTTTTCTCAACACATACAAGAATAACTAAAATGCCTTACTAAAAACATGCAATTTATATTATGAAAAGTTTCATAGAAATACTGTTGTTGTGTCTTTCGGCTTTTCCCGGTTAGGGGTCACCACAGCGGAACTCCGGTCCACTAATGATTGGCAGTTGATTTTTACGTGCCAAGTTGCCAGCCCTGATGCACAACCTTCAACGAAGGTACGCCCATTCACACATGTCTCCACGCAGAAGACGCTCTAGCTGAGAATCGAACCGGACAGCATCTTACTGTGAGGCAACAACGCTACCACTTACAATTAATGTTTTGATTCCTCCTCTTCTCCTTTTGGTGTTCTTTGAAACATTAATGACAAGAACTGAGGCAAATGAGTTCCCCACAAGTTTAACCATGTTAACACAAGTCCACTCTTTTCATCTTTCCTTATGCAGCCATATTTCACAAATGCAATTTATTCTTTCAGACTCACATTTATTCACTAAGTTCCATGTTGTTGGTCTTCTTCCTGTTCATCTTTATCTCCCAACTCCAGACTTTGGTTCAATTCCAAAGTACCCAACTCTTCCACTCAACTCCTGTGCTTTTCTCTGTCTCTCAAGCATTTTCCTTTGGAACAATGAAAAAGGTTTCACTGGCAAAGTCTCTCTGCGTGCTTTATTATCAGAAGAATGAAACTCAGAGTCCCATTCTGCTTGATGGCTCACTTTTTGTTGGACAAACATTTGTATTTCCTCCTTAGCCTGTTCTGTATCAAAAAATGACTTTGATCCTCCTGTAAAATATTCTGAAGACAGCTTGATACAACAACTTGAATCTCACACCTGCCTCTTGACATTTCCTGATTGCTGGAATAGATGTGTTTCTCTTCTACCTGGTGTACAGTGAATAATCATTTTCCACAGCCACTCTACTGACTTCAACTTTTAATACTTTACTCTTTTGCCACAGTTTTATCAAAATCAACTCTTTCTGCTGGTAGGTTTGAATCTTTACTAATACAGTTATTGGCTGCCTTCTCATGGCCAGATTTGGAGCATATGTACAGCATGCCCTTTCAATTAACATTCCCTGTTGTGGAATACCAGTCCATTTGCTTTGTTGTGCCTTCATAAAATTAATACAGTCTGTTCCTTCAAATTTCTCTGGTACAGCAGAAAATCTCTGATTTTCCCTATGTGCTCTGTCCTCTAATTCAACAAATTTTGAAACATCTCTTCTTGATCAGTCTTATACCCAGCCAGCCTTTTCTTCATTTTCACCTATGATTTTTACAGTTTTACCAGGTCAACTGAATGTCTGTTTAAAGCTTCTTCCATTTTCCCAGCCTTTTGTTGTCTGAGTTGACATACTCCTTCAGTATTTCATTTATTTTAATCAGTTCTGAGCACATTTGAGTTATATTTACCTCTAGATTACTGGAGTCTATGTCTTGCACAAAAGCTGGAGCTAGGACAACTTTTTGCTGAACAGCTGCAGGATTCTTTCCAGTCAGCATTTTCTATTTACTTTTTATAGTTGATTTTCTTGCAGGCTCTGTTAGCTCCTAATTGTCTGGCATTCAGGTAGTGTACTTAGTAACAAGCAACTGGAATTTACTAAAACTGTGTTCCTGGCCCTTGTCTTTCAGTTTATTTTTTCACAATAGAAGCGCTGAAATTAAGCTGTTGATCAGAGTTTAGCCATCTTCCAAAGGCTGAAAGAAACAATTTTTGTGTGATGTTACTGCCAGCTACTGGATTCTGAATTATGATTGTAAAAGTTTCCAAAAGTACCACCTAAGCTGAAGAACTGCTGATTTTGTACTTTGCATGTGCATATAAGTTAGCCTTTATAGTCTGCCATTGTAGATATGATTTTGCTTAATTTCAGAATGTTGCTAGCTAACCTATTCAGAAATCATTCTATTCACCCCAATATGATTTATGACTCCACTTGAGACAGGCAAATGTCAGATCTTTATATCTGGCAATGACAGACAAAATAAAAGAATCCAGTACAGTATCTCCTCTGGCTGCAAATTTATAAAACAGTATGGCCAAATGGATAGAAGAAGTTCTGGCAATAGAGAAGTAAAAATGATTCATTGTAAACCATTCTAGTCACCAGTAGAAGGTCCTTTAGAATGTGCCTGTAAGTTTTACAGGTTTTGGTGGGGAATTGTTGAAAAAGGGACTAGCAGCTGACCTTAGCTCACAACAGTATGTCTTGTTGGAAGAAGAAATGGAGAACTGGTAGCACTTTAGTGCTCCTCATTCTGTCAAAATGCAAAGACTGTTAACATACTTTATTTTATAAATGCAAATTTGCTATAAATCATGTTACAAAAATTAATTGTGACTTTTTTTGAAATGGGATTCCCACTGAGATAGAAAGTAATAAAGTAATGTTTTCAGACTCAGAAGGCATTAATGATTCTACACAATTTACTGTACAATTCCTGCTGAGGGCATAGCAGGAATTTCTAACAGAAAAAAAATGCACATATAATCAAACATTTTAACTGTTATAAGACAATACAAAAAGTGCCCAATAACCACCAAATACCTCTGCAGAAAAGCTTGATACAGACAAAAATCCAAAAAAGAAAGCTGAGGTAAGGCTCCAGTGTCCAAATAAATGCAGAAACCAGTCTTCAGGCGTTGTATAAAATTAAGTCTTCTTTAATGTCACACAAGCGCTTTCACACAATGCTTCTTCAGGTGTATGAGTAACATAATTAACTACACCTATTTATATACCTAATTTAGTCACATGACCTAACAATCTATTAACATTAAAGTTATACAGTCACACAATGAATTAAAAATAAATGTGTATGAAAGTGCTAGCATCAACCATCCTATTATTTCATTAAGGATATATATATATATGTATATACACATAAAAATATATATTTAGTCACATAAAAAAAATATTTATTCACATAAAAATATATATATAATAAAACATTTAAATGCTCATAAATATGTGAGTCTTACTTATTAAATAAAAATAGATATATAAAAAAAATATATATAATCACAACAAACCTAGTATCATATCTATCTACGTAGCCCCCTTTTTCTCAACATGGGTTTGATGGGCATGCTGTCATTAAGTCCATGGCCGAAATTAGCACACATTCAAGTTTATGATAGTTGCAAGAACATATGAAAACCTGAAATGTGGGGACATTAGAGATAGAACTGAAGAGATAGAGGCCAAATGGATAGTTATGTTGAGAGCTAATTTTGGCCATGGGCTTAATGACAGCATGCCCATCAAACCCATGGTGAGAAAAAGGGGGCTACGTAGATAGATATGATACTAGGTTTGTTGTGATTATATATATATTTTTTATATATGTATTTTTATTTAATAAGTAAGACTCACATATTTATGAGCATTTAAATGTTTTATTATATATATTTTTATGTGAATAAATATATATTTTTATGTGAATAAATATATATTGTTATGTGTATATACATATATATATCCTTAATGAAATGATAGGATGGTTGATGCTAGCACTTTCATACACATTTATTTTTAATTCATTGTGTGACTGTATAACTTTAATGTTAATAGATTGTTAGGTCATGTGACTAAATTAGGTATATAAATAGGTGTAGTTAATTATGTTACTCATACACCTGAAGAAGCATTGTGTGAAAGCGCTTGTGTGACATTAAACAAGACTTAATTTTATACAACGCCTGAAGACTGGTTTCTGCATTTTAACTGTTATGTTCTACAAACAGGGCTTAGACGTGCAGTCTATACTTAAAGTTAAAGTACATTGTTTTGCCATGAAATGTCACCTATAATGGCACGGAAAATGCTGGGTCAGACTTTTGCAATGTAGTCAGCAAGACAGAACTGTAGCATCTGATGTTTTTGCTGAAGTGCACAAAGCAGTAGTTACATGTAAATACATGATGTAGTATATGCTATTCAAAACTGTCCAAGGAAGTCAGACAAGAGTAAAATGTGTCAGAAATAAAGATCAAATGGTTGAACTCTGTATTGCAACATTTTAACATTTCAGAAAATGCAGTAACAAGATGAAGTCAGTTCCCAGGAACAGTATGACACATGATTCCTAACTGAAGTTACATGAGTGTTGTGGAGTTTAAAAAAAGAATATCACATTTATTTTTTTCCAATTGTTGACATTTTCAGTGACTGTACACTAACTTCCTGAGAGTAGTATGCAAGAGATTTTATTGCTAGAAACTCAGCTGATGTGCTGTGCACACCAGACACTTCTGACCTTAAAATTCAGTAACTGTCCAATAAACAGAGAGAGAAACATTCATTATCTGTTTACATGGTGAAGAACTGTGAGCAATATATAATCTTTCTTATTTAAGTAAATATGACAAATTAACAGAGATTTATTTTCACAGGTTATCATGCACTTTGCATAAAGTTTTAATAACAGTCTTGTTTTAACATGATAAATTCCAGATTTATTACTCTGGTGGCTACTTGCCAGGTGGATTACAAGTTCTAATGTGATGGTTTAAAGTTTTCCAGCAATGCTACTGATAAAACAATAGAATACTTGCATATTTAAGTATTTTTGATTTTTCATTTTAAAAGAGAAAAACATTTTGCTGGCAGTTGATGTGATAGAATAAATTGTTTCTTTGTTTTAGAATGCCAAATTTAATTCCTTCCACTTTTACTTGTCTATTGTAGATCTTTAGACTTTCAAGTTGCGTGTTAATTTGCTTTAATGCAAAAAGAAAAATAAGAGGAAATTGGTCAGTAATGTCATGCATGTACTGTTAATGCTAACATTACATGTGAGATAAATTGTTTTCATTTGTAAGGTACTCTAGGATGAAGGGTTATATGTCTTAATTGTAAGAAATTTCATATAGCAGTTTCTACTATGAAATGCCAACTTCCTGAAAGTCGATGCTTCAACAGAACAAAAAACAAAAACAAAACAAAAACAAACAAAAAAGCCCAAACTTCCATTGCTGCTCATCATTCGTACATGTTCATAAGCACTGTACAGACAGGTCAGTGACCATTCAAAAAACACCAGGCTGAAACGAATAACTAAAATAGGACCACAGATTTATTAGATATGCCTTGAAGCGCTTTTCGTCTGCTTCTTAAGCAGACTTCTTCAGAATTGATTCTGAAGAAGTCTGCTTAAGAAGCAGACGAAAAGCGCTTCAAGGCATATCTAATAAATCTGTGGTCCTATTTTAGTTATTCGTTTCAGCCTGGTGTTTTTTGAATGGTCACTGACCTGTCTGTACAGTGATTTTACCTTTGCTGGATTCTCACAACCATTTCAGTGGTTTGTTTTTAACAGTTTCTCTGTGGAAGTGTTGCTTTTGCTAGTATGTTCATAAGCACCTTTTTGTGGCTAGAAGAAGTGTTGGTGCCCATGAAAAGGTGCTGGGAAGCTTGAGCACATAATGCAAACAAAACAGCTATTCTGTAGCAAACCTATTATGTGAGCACACACAGATAGCTTTTACAAAATAAGAGCAAGTTGATTAAAAGGGGACATTAAATGGGGGGAATGTACACATAATACAATGGTTTTAGTGCAGAAATAAGTAAAAGGGGAGGTTAAATGGAGAAAATGTACCCACACAATGCAGTCAAATGTGCTTATGTCAGAATGAAACATTTTAAACAAAAGTACATCCATATTGATGTAATAATTAATCCTGTTCACAATTCTTGACCCATGCACATGAATAAAAATGGATATGCTAACAAAGAATGTGCGAGGGACACAAAGCAATACTGTAACAAAGGGGAGTAAATGTGATATTAATGTTAATAACATGCTAAGGTGAGACAATAGTTTGCAAGGATAGTGGATACATTATTGGCTATTCTCATAGACTGAAATTATTGAATAGGACATGTATATACAGGAAATGTATGCATGTTAACCAACCAACTATACTGCTGTATTCTCCACTACATCATGTATAAACAAGAAGAAATGAGCCCTACAGCTATTGTGTAATGAACATCAGACAGGGACATTTTATGCCATTTGTTGTCATTTGTCAACCACAGAAAGGGGGTATATGACCTTGAATCATGGATTAGACAAGCATGTGTTGTATATTCATGTATATCTTAAACAGTAATATAATAACTCTCAAAATACACAAGTGACAAATGACAGTACAGATCTGATGACATTTCATTAGTTCAAGGTCTCCATTTGTAAATGGAGCACATCTACTACATGATTATACTGGGCATGCTCGCAAGAAATTACAAAGAACACCGCCATAAATGCATGTAAATAATACAAACACACAAGAAAGTGTCCTAACACAGGCCCAATCACACTTTATGATGATTTGCCATCATTTCATACTTTTAGAAATGTTATGTAAGCCCTCATGTCCTATAAAATTTTACATTTTAAAGAAAAGAAATACTGTAATACATAAATGTTTGGATGAAGACATGCAATACAGAGCATTATTATTTGGAAATTAAATAATGCTTGTGAGCAGTCAATGACATACTCAACATTTATATATTTCCAGACTCAAACACATAGCAAGACAGATATCAGAAAGCTGCATATCAAACTTTAATTTCACAGAAGTACACATACTGTTTGTGTCATGTCAAACAGTCTTGAAAGGCTTACAGCACTTTCCTATTGTAATGGATATTGATCTCCTGCCTTGGAGGGTGATGCCTTAAAATGTGGTGCTTTGACTTTGCCATAAATACATTCTTAGCTTAGGCCAATCCTGCCTGACACAGATGACAGACAGATGTTACCAGATTCAAACCCCTATCATACTACACACTATATAGTGTGGGGTATTGATTATATCTGCCACACTACACAGCAATGGAGCTTGTCACAAATAACCGAAATTAATGTATGACATAAGAAAGGACATTTTATGATAATTTGTGCAATTATTATTACTATTTAGTCAGAATGATGACAAGAAGGTAACTATGTTAATATCATACAACTGTGAGCAGTACATTATCAATGTTTCTTGGTTAAGAAAGTTGTTTTTCTTTGGGCTTGTACACACACTGCCTCAGAATTGTACCACAGTCCATCTGTGTAGATATACTATACAGGTCATTGCTGAATGTATTACAGGAGCAATAACAGCATGACTTTCATAGAACAGCTGTTTCACTACCAGGAAATTACAAAATGACTTTATATTTCTTTGTTGAAAGTTAAAATTGATAATAATAACTGGATACAGTGTTGTTTGTGTAATGTTAGCACATTCATAGAATGTTGCCATTTGCTGGATTGAACAGCAAGCTGTCCACTTACTAACATGAGTATGGATCAAATGCACCACAGTGGAAGTCTTAACACAGCTGTGAGACTCCACCTGTGTGAAGACATTACATCATATGATTGTGTTGCAAAATATTTGTATGAGATAAAAGGGATGGGGAGGCTTCTCCCATTACAGAAAAAGTCTGACTTTTATAGTAAGATAGTATACCTGTGAAATGATGACCTAATCAGTGTGCTGCAGAGAAGATGTTTGTGTTAAAAGTGGGATAAGGGGATGGGAGATTCCTCTCCCAGTTTAAATTCTTCCCCTGAGTAGAAGTAGAGGCAGCACATATGGTAGGGAAGCTATATGTACCTGACATTTAAGTCACACATGCAAGGTCACCACTTTGGGATTTGAACCTCCTACCTTTCTTGTTATACATTCTAGAGAAAACAATATTAATGGCAGGCACCACAGCAGATGTCTGACTTTTAAAGTGAAAGAGTCCACTTATGAAAGGATGACCTCATCACAGTGCTGCAGAGAAGATGTTTCTATTAACAGTAGAATAAAGTGAAGAGGCAGCTGTGTCCAAAGTTAGTTTTCTTTTGAGTGGAAGTGGATAAAGCACATCTTTTGATGAAGCTTTACTTACTTGACGCTAGCACTGCACAGACACAACTTCAACACTGTCAGATTAGAACCACCTACCTAACTAGTTATACAATCTACAAAACACAGTATGAATCATAAGTGCCACAGGAGAAATCTGACTTTAAAGATGTGAAAATGCACATTTGTATGTACTGAAATGTCACTGTTTGGAATATCAGCTACTGTATATCACAGGTTTTGGGACAAATCCATGTGTGTGGACAGGCCAACTTAACAGGATTGTGCTTCTCTTATGTAATTACATACTTCTTTGATAACATCTATATGCTATCATTCACGTAAATTGCGTTACTCTGACTGACATGTGCCTGTTTCACAATACAGGTGTTAATGACAATCACAATTGTAAAGCAGTGGATTGTCAAGCAAGCATTCATGACAGTTCATACTGGGATGACTGCATGCCAATAATAAATATTTATTGTGTCTCATTCAGTTGTCTTGGCTCATGCTTGCACAATGTGCAATGACGATACACTTTCTAAATATGACAATGCACTTCTGAATAACAGATGTGCATTATGCATGAAAAAGTTACACACCATTGTAACAAAGTTGCAAGTGTAACTGTCGGTGTGCACATGACAATTAACTGAGTCAGTATCACTCTGAACTCCATATACCTTGGTTTCAAAATTCTATTAACACATATGGATGTTGTACAGCCTATTCACATAATTTTTATGTAATATTTTGTAACTCGCTTTATAAAGCACAAAGCTGATAAGCTTATTTGTGAGTTTGATGAAGTATTAGCACAAACATAATCATATCCTGAGGTGTTGAACTTAGAATGGGAATTAATGGTAATGCATGGTGCTCCATGCCAACCTTTGCTCAAATAAATGGTCTACACAAACAACTATGTCTGAATCTGCTGTAATATAGAAGAGACGTGTTATGGTCATGTTTCAGGTGTCATGATTTACAAATATGTCACAGCAGTTGCAGTCCTTTGCTCCATATATGTATGTATGATATAGGTGTATTATGAAAGACATGAGGGACCAAGTATGTTAATGCTGGTGAAAACATGGCTTATGGAAACAGTATTGAGTCAAGGAGGTTTATCTGATGACACAGAAGGTGTGGGGAGGGGGTGGGGCATTTGGAGACAGGGATGCACACACATACATACATATATACAAACTAAGCGATTAGTTTATGGTTTATTTCTGCATATATTTCTGTTGTGCTGTGTTATCTTGTATTTTCTGACTGATATAAATTTACAAATCAAATCTATGGCTTTTCCTAATGTCTCAAGATATTCCCAAAGGTAGGGATGACAACAACAAATATTAACATACAGAGATCTATACGTCCTTTGACACTCTGCACACTTTAGATGTATTGCTGTGTACAATAAAGGGTTCCAATATGGTGTAGGACAGTGGAAATATGATGAGGACATAAGGAGGATACCATTGTTTGAAAACATATGTAGCACACACTTACACACATACTATTAACGTGAAAAAATTAAATAAAAGTATGACATACATCTGGATTCTGACCCTTGAGAGTATAAACTAAAAATGTATAGTCATAGGTTCATAGATTCATAGGTTCATACTAGGCTATCTGCCCTAGGGCATTTATAAGCCTAGCCAGAGTGTGTTTGGCTTTCGCCACCCATTTTAAATTAATTTTGCTATGCCCTTTTTCGAGGTTAGTATATTGTGCCTCTGTCTAACAGTGACACAGAAGTGATACCCAGGATAAACCTATGATCTCCCATCCACTCATCAAGATTCCTCTTGAAGAGAGTCAATGAGGGACTCTGCCTAACCTGGACTGGGATTTTATTCCAGAGTGAAGGGAGCCTCTGGGTTATGAATCTGTCCCTCCAGCATGTCCTATTTATTTCAGTGCTGAGGTTCAAGTCTCTCGAGCGTGTAGCTCGATGGGATTTGGATTTTCTGAGGTGCAGCATGTCCATTAATTCCGGGTTGGACATGGCTTTATACGTCAGGCACAGATCGCCTCTGAGCAGGCAGTATGCCACTGAGTAGAGCTGAAGTTTCTTTAACTGGGCAGTGTATGGCATCTGTTTGAGCCCTTTGATCCTCTTGGTGAGGTACTTTTGGGGTCTTTCCAGTTGCTGCAGGTGTCTGGTAAGGTACATCCCAAAAGGGGCATTGTACTCAATTATGGGCCTGATGAGGGATGAGTAAAGAGGCACGATGACCTCCCCTGATCTAGATGTGAATCCCTTCATGATTAGGTGGGCTATATAAAATGTTTTTCTAACCACTTTGGCCACGTGGTTGTCAAATGAGAGATTGCTATCAACTTGGGTCCCCAGGTCCCTAATTACTTCTTCTGTACTTAATGGATTACCACCTATGTGGTAATTTCTGGGCACTTTGTTTTTGCCAAAGGGGATGACTATATACTTTTTGGCGTTTAGCTTGAGGCCATGGCTCTGGCACCAGTTGTCTGTTTAGATGAGGCCCTTTTGGAGGATGCTTGTGTCAGCTGGAGAGTCAATTATGGTGCCCAGTTTGCAGTCATCTGTGAACTTGGTCAGCTACAGTCCTTCCATGTTGGCCTGTACCTCCGAGAAATATATACCGAACAAGAGAGGTCCCAGGACTGAACCTTGTGGGACGCCACTTGTAACTGGTTTGGAGTCTGACATGGCTCCAGCAATTCTAACCATGTGGGTTCTGTCCTTGAGCCAGTTTGCAACCCATCTAGTGACATAGGGGTTTATATTTAAGCTGGTGAGCTTATCTATAATGCCCGAGTGGGGTATTGTATCAAAGGCTTTTGTGAGGTCCAGGTAGGCTGTGTGGACCACCTTCCCCCCGTCAATGGCCTTGGTGACTGTTTCAAAGAAATCGACCAGGTTTAAGAGGCAGAATCTGCCCTTAACAAAGCCGAACTGGGTAGGATCCAGTGTCTGTAGGTCCCCAATATCTTTATTTATGAGGTCCATGATGATCCTTTCCATAGCTTTGCAGACCAAGCTAGTCAGGCTTATGGGGCGATAGTTTCCAGGATCCGTTGAGGCACCACCTTTGTGGAGAGGGACCACTGTTGCTGTACGCCACTCTTTGAGTACATATCCTGTAGTAAGGCTGAGATTGAACAGTAGTTTTATGTTTGGGTTTAGCTCTTCTTGGTGTTCATGTAGGATGCAGCCCAGGACACTGTCTGGTCCCACTGATGCTGTGTTTTTTGCTTTGGAGAGGGCGGCTGTTACCTGAGCATCTGAGATGTCCGGGGGGGCAGCACTCTGCTGGGATAGATATTTGCCCTTTTGGTGGGGAGGGGGGGAGAAGTTTGCGCTGAACCTGTCAGCTAGGATGTTGGCAATGTCTGTGGGTTTGGTGTATTTTTTGTCATTTTGCACTAATTCTGAGCATATCTGGGAATTCTCACCCAGGTTCTTAACATAACTAAAGAAAGCCTTGTGATTATCCTTAGTGTCCTGTGCAATTTTTCTCTCAAAGCTGGCCTTAGATGATTTTATGAGTGCCCATAGTTTTTTGCAAATACTGATCAGAGATGCCTTCCCTTTTTGGGATTTTGCTCTATCATGTAGTAGCTTAGGATTATCTCAGCTCAACACGTATGAACGTCTGAATTCCTAAATTTAACTGATACATTTGAAGGGACACACACAACAGACTGAAGCAAGGTAAAATGTAGGCATCAGCCTTCATCCAGTAAGAACAGATGTAACATTTGATAAGGTGTATATGACATTTATCAGCCTAATACATATGTTGCATGAATTGTCTCACAATAGTACTATCAGTCTGTATTTGTATATCACAGTGGGGCTAAGCACATTTATGGGATTTGAACCATGCTGGTGCAGTTGAAATTAAAATCTTCAGCTGTTGCCATTAGACATAAAATTACATTTACCATCACTCACCATTGGTGCATGATGCCAAACTGCGCAAAAGCTGAGGACACAAAAGGAGAAGAGAGGCTGAGAGACAGGTTTAGAGACTGAGGAAAATATTTGCTTATAGTCCATTTCTGCACATCTCTGTGTTATGTTACTCTTCCATTTATCATCATAATTATTCAGTCATGATCTGTACCAGACAGTGTCCCAACAGCTGCAGGATAATGTTGTGTTAATAAAATGTGCAGCTGACAATTACACACAAAGGAGTCAAACAAAACATTTAGTACCACTTTGGCATACATCTGGATTAGAACCTTGAAAGTATTCCATACAAAACTACAGACCTGAGTATTATCTAACCACACCACAGAGGAACGCCTACTTCACAAAGTTCAAATCTGACAACAGAGTCAAGCAAAGGACAATGCATATATCAGTCTTCATTGCACACATGACAATTGTAAAATTCCACAATGTGTACATTACATCCAGTATATAGCATAATAAATATGAAACAGTAAAAAGTGATGCTACAAAAGTGGGAACTGGCAGAGACATGGAGACAGGGATAGAAACAAAGAATGCTACATTTTTCTGAGCCATTTTTGACATCTTTGTGGTGTGTTACTGTTATGTTTTTCCTGATAAATAATCTATCATACTATGTGCAATCAAGTGTTTCTAATAGAGAGCAAGCAAGGGGTAAAAAGTAGAAACATAAGACATAAGTAGGATAATGGTGAGTTAATAAGATATGAAGACAACACTTACACACATCGTAGTAATATAAATAAAATACTGAATATGACTTTCACATATTTCCATACCTCTCAACCTCTTATCAAAAGAAATCTAGACAAAGCCTGACATAATCGGGGACAAAGGCTCAAAAATAAAGACAGATTTTAAATGTTGCCCTTATGAACTTAACAAGTTGATAGAACAACCAGGATTTGTTTTTGCATGCTTTTGGCTGGGGTGCCTTCTGTGCAGAGTCTGCATGTCCTCCTGCAGTCATGTGGGTTTCCTCCAGGTGCTCCAGTTTCCTCACACATTCCAAAGACATGCAGTAGGTGGATTGGACACTCTAAATTGGCCGTAGGTGAGAGTGTGTGCATGAGTGAGTGGTGTGAATGAACAACCGTGGCAGGGCTAGCCACCCGGCGGTGTAAACCTTGGCTTGAGATGTTTGTCACTGCGGAAGTGACACCCCGACCCCATGTGCAAAATGGGAAAAGGGGTTGAGGATGGATGTATGAAGTCAGAAATGCAAATGTATGGCATTATTTAGTGATGTCAGTCCACAGATCACCCCAGTGATTTGCCAGAAAACCACAGATTTTATGAGGAACAGACCAAAAATATGAGGCAAAAATTTGGACATTCTGTGAAAATCTGAACAGTAGATATGCATATTTCTGAATTAGAGCCCTTCACACTATGCCAAAAGCATTTTGTGGATATGTGAATTATTTCAACACACCACACAAGACATGTTACTTCACAAACTTAATTTTACTGATTTGAAGGGGCAGTCACAAAACAATGAGGCAAGGGAAAATATAAGCATCAGGCCTAATCACAGTAATGACAATTTTAACATTACATAAGGTATACAGTACAGCCAGCAGCTTAATAAATGGTCCAGTCAAGAACAGAGATGTGTTATCTAAGGTATTATGTGTCATGATATACACATTTGTCATGAAGCCACAAATTTTTGGACAGCATGCTTGCTAACAGTATTTGCAATTAGAACATTCTGTATGGTGTACATTCAACTCTTCAGCATGTTCAAAAAAAGATTAGCCTGACTAGACATAGCTCAGTGAGGCTGAGCACAGCAGTATGAAAGGTACTAGTATAATGTCGCAATGACAAAACCTCACAAAAGATTGCCATAGGCTGTGTACTGCCATTTCCCCTTAGTCAGAGGTGCAGCTCAGTGCTAGACACTGTGCAAATGATGAAGAGACAGACTAATGACACAGAATGAGGTAGAGAGATAAGATGGGGAGGGGGAGGCAGTGAGCAAGTCAATTATGACAGAAGCAGGATAATTGTGCTCAATAAAATATTTAGGCAACAGACCCACTTAGAACAGAATAGTCAATAACAGTTTTACATATCTCTGGATTAGAACTCTTGAAAGTATACAGAAGTCAGTGTACAGATCTGAGCATTATCTCAACCCACTACAAAGGAACTCCTAATTCACAAACTTTAAATATCACAGTTGAAGGGACAGTGACATCTTACTGAAGCTGAAGGGGTGAAGAGAGAGAGAGATGGAGAGAGAAATACCAAGACTTTTGTTTTTGGTACATTTAGGACCATCTTTATGGTGTGTTACTCTTAGGTGTTTCATTGTCATTTCTCTGTCATGCTCTGTACAATAAAGTGTTTGCAATAGGAAGAAAGAAGGAGTAGAAAAGCAGAAACACGATTACGACATAAGCCCGATAAGGGCAGTTTACTAAGGCTCCATGTTGGTGATGTAATATTCTTGAAAATGCTTTTTTTCTGCACTATTCAAATGCAATGTTAAATGTTGTAAAAGAAGATGTACACAGACAATTGTAATTAAACATATGATAGCAATATAAAATGACATGAAATAATTTAACATACAGCTATAATTGAACACTTTTGCAAAAACATCATTCTATGGACGGGATAATTATCTCAACACACCACATAGGATTTTCTAGTTCATTACATCCAGCAATCAGATTAACTGTTTCAAATTAGGGCCTTTGCTCTACCTTTACTCTGTATTCCTATAGCACAGTGGATTTAAGCACATTTGCATGAAGATAACCGGACTAGTGCGGGTGATGGCAAAGACTCACCAGGTTTTGCTATAGGACATGAACCACCACTCACCATCAGTCAGCACTGGTGCTTGATGCCAAGCTTTCTGCTATTGCAGAGTACAAAAGGTGAAGGCTTTTTGATGGGCCATTTCTGGTGATGTGTGTTTTGTATGATTCTATTTTTTGACCAGATTAAATGTATGAAAAAGGGGTTGGTAGGACACTGGTGAAAATGAGGGGCAAGCAGAGGGTAGGACACAGGAAAAAGAATATAGGAATTTGCAGGATGGTGGTGTTAGAGCACCATAGCTATCCACTTCTTTACAATATAAATGTAGATTTGTACACAGAATTTCATGGCTTTGGAGATTACCACACCAGGGGTGGGTGACAACAGCAAAATCATGTTGCATAGCCAATTGGACCAAATCAAGTGTGTTAAGATGACACAGGTGAAGTGGAGAGTTATTTATGGAGCATTTAGGACAGGTGCCTTTTTTATGGGAGACAGAGGAATGTTTGGGAATGTGCTTATGAATGAGAAGGTTAGGTATGTAGAGTTGGTTAGGTACCAGGTGCAAACATACAAGACATACAGGGAAGGTACTTGACACAAAAGACTGGGAGACACCATGATTGGGGATAGGTAGTGGACATTGGAGGTGCAACCATGTCTAGCTTGAGAAGAGTGAGAATCTAGTCCTCATCCACAGAACTGTCATCACTGTCTCCTGTGTCAGTTGCATAGGACAATGCCGGATGTGGCATAATTTTGGCAATATGATGCAAGACCTTTTCAACCCTCCCAATTTGGGCACACAGACCCCTCTCTTTATGCCCTCTACCTGCCCTGACTGCTTCTGAGAGGTGACAAAATCAACTCTTTCACTACTTCTGCTCTCAGAGAATATCACAGTACCAGCAATGAGGGTAGAGTTACCTGATGCAGGTGGAGCAGGTAGGGCAGGAGTTGTGGAGACAACATTGACAGCTTCTGACCCAGTCATGCTGGAAGGTCTGAAACATGGCAGTGAGATTTGGCCATGTGTGATGCTCAAACTATTGACACATGTTCTAATATTAAACACTGAAATGCTTTATGGTGTTTGTTATAATCACAGCTGGTTGGAGAACAAATGGTATGAGTTGTGACATTTTGGGCTGCTGGGACTTATAAACTAGTAAGATTGAATAGTACCATGTAGAAATTGAACCATGAGAAAAAAAGGATAAAATGTTGAACTTTGCTTAATAACTATCAGTATCATGGGATAGCTTACTTTTTAACATGGCGGTTAGAGGTATATCAATTTAAGAAAGAATGGAGGTATACATAAGAGATGCCTGTATGTCTGTGACTTTACTTACTTATGGGACTGCATTTCTATATAAAAGGCATTATTTGCACTTTTAAATACATTTCAGGTCCATGTAGTTGCATGTCCTGTGTAATACATGGTTGGTTATCTTACATACATGCTTCACAAGACATACTGTCCAAAACATATACTTATGATATCTGATAACTTATAATAACTATAATAAAAATACTGTGCACATCATACATATGCAAGTGCACTCTAAATTAAGTATCATCATAGTCATGTATAACATTATTTACATGCATTGTACTGGGCATCTATAACAAACAGTAATTATGCATTTGGTGCAATAAACACAGTTTGATACTCATTTGCGTTTATTGTCACATTCCTAACAAAATGTTGTGACAAATAGCATCTTACCCCCTCTGTAAAAGTTTCTGCAAACTAGATTTGACCTGTGCATCATCTGTCTTCTTTCTCTAAGACCATTGCACTTACACCTTTTGCTAACAGAGAAAATTAGCTGAGAGGTACATTTTCTTCATCGAGTACTATCCAGAGAGCTGACAGCCATGCATCAGTGCCAGGCTCATTTGCACTACAGAAGGCAGCCAAAATTAAATTTTTCACTTTTTTCCTTTGGCTGTGAACTGTGGTTGTGAGCTGCTGATCAAAGTGTAAATGCAAACGACATTACAAAAAAATACAATAAAATATAAAAAATTGAAAGGAGCAATAAAACAATCAAAGGGTATCTTTAGCAAAGACCAGACCAAGAAATGCATTACAGTGACACATTCATCCTTCTCATATCCCCTTGCCACACTGGAACTTTAATTTCTGGCACACATTATAAGGATTTTAGGTAATGCCAAAAAATGGGAAAAGGGACAGGCAACAAGTCACATATTGTTAGCAATACTGAGGACAGTTGATTTTCAAACAACACAATGATATAACAAAATGTGTGCCAATATTTATTCATATATCCCTATGTAGTATCTGTAAAATTGATTCAAACCTTGTATCAGCAGTCTTCTTTCTCAAAGCTCACTGTACTTACACCATGTGCCACAGGGAAAGCTAGCTGACAGGAGCATTTTCTTCACTGAATACTATCCAAAAAGGCTGACAGTTACTCACCAACATCAGGCTTGTTTGTGCTACAGAAGACAGCCCAATTTAAATGTTTCACTTTTTTCCTTCAGACATGAACCATGTTTATGCTGCTGAGTGGAATGTCAATGCAAAAGGCATTATAAAAGAAATGCATTGCATTGCAGAATAACACATTTAATGAATATGTGTCATAAGGAACACAGTAGTTATAGCATTAGCATGGCACATTCATCTTTTTCACATCTGCTTGCTACATCACAAGTAGTGTTTAGATTACAAATCATCAGAAGTTCATGTAATGGCAATTGTTCTGAAAGAGGATACACAGTGAATGGGAGCAGATCTTTCACATCACAGTATATGCTCTGAAAAACCGAGGGGCTGCCAGTCCAGCCAGATACAATTTTTCAAATAATTCTGTCATTGTAAATATTAATGTAATCCACAGGCTTGTTCTATAAATGTAAAGAGAACTATATGTTATGATTGAACTATATGTTGTACTTAGCTTCAGAATGTAACTACAGTGCACTCTGCTGGAAGAAAGTTGATAAAGTAAAGCATTTTAATACTGTTTGATCTCAAAGCTTTGGGACAGGATGTCTGGACTAAGGACTTCTTTCTATTGTATTCATTTAAGAGATAAATACTAAGGTTTTACATGTATAATGTCTTTTATTGCTGAGGTGTCCTGGCCAGGTGCAAGCTTACTAAGAAATGTACATTTTGAGTTTCTGCTAGCCTGGGAACCAGAGAAGTGTCAAGAATGATGTAATGTGAAATGACTCAGCAGTACTGTGTTATCAATTTAAGACTTTCTCAGAGAGAGAGATTTCAGCATTTTTGGATTTTGTCTGAACCTGAACACATCAACTCACCAGCACTCTGCCTTTGCTCTGTAAGTAAGTAGGATAGACTTTAGTATTTCTGGTAGTGATAGAAATAGTAAGATTGGTCTAGCTGTTTTCTATATTTATGTCAGACTATCTTACAATATTATTTTAAATATTTCCTGTGATCTCTGAACTCTGCAATGTTATTGTGTTGAAGTAAGACGTATTGTCTTGTGTTTTTATTATTAAATATTTTTAAACCTTTCAACTGTGGCTGTTTTGTGTAGAGATAATTTAAGCTCTCAGAGTGCATTGCATGTATTTGGTGATACTGTAATAGCTACTTCTAAATAGCCTTCATGTCTCAGTCACGCTTACTATTTGGATAATAATTTTGCACAGTAAAATTGGACACCCTTTGGGAAGGGCCTTATAGTAGCTGATATTAGTGGTTGGTGGCAGTAGGTACTACGTTATAGTCTGGGCAGAAAGGGGGCACAGCTGGAGAACCAGTGCCAGCCTTCCCCAGAAGTGTCTGTGTGTTTGTATCTAAATCAAATCTTAAAATGTGTGTGTGTGTGTGTGTGTGTGTGTGTGTGTGTGTGTGTGTGTGTGTGTGTGTGTGTGTGTGTGTGTGTGTGTGTGTGTGTGTGTGTGTGTGTGTGTGTGTGTGTGTGTGTGTGTGTGTGTGTGTGTGTGTGTATGTCAGCTACTTGGGCAGGGACACAAAGCACAGCTGACGTGGCCATGCAAGATGCCACTCCCATTACTGTGGTGTCCATACTAAGACATGGAGGGCCATGTGGCCATGGTCCAGGATGTAGTTGTGATGACAGCTCATCCAGCAGACATTACTCACATTCAGGCAGCACCTCAGCTTCTAGCCAGGGCCAAGGAACTAGCAGTGCAATTGCTTGCAGAGGCAGTTCTCTTGGTCAGGGGTAATGATGTTTAACTGACTAGTCCACCATGCATGGGTCACACCTGTTTGAGATATATGGAATTATTTATATACCAAAGGAATTATTTATGTGTTAAAATGCCCTTGCAATCTGTTTTACATAGGTGATATTAAGACAGTATTTTAAACTCAGATTTCAAGAGCATGTCAGAGATATTAAGAAGGGCAAGCTGGAAAGTCCGGTCGCAGTACACTTTAAACAGTGTCATGACAGTGATATGAGGGGGCCACAGGGTACTATGTTGGAACAGATTTACATTAACTCTTATGACAATGTCAATGTAAAAAAACAGACTTTTGTATAAAGAAACAGTTTTTTATTTTAAATTATGGCACTTTAATTCCCAATGGACTTAATAGTGAGTGTAATTGGAAATTTTAAATTAATTGTATAATTGGATAATTGTTGGGTATAATTTTATTAGGATTACTTTTTAATGTGAAGCTTGTGTATAGGGATTTTACTCCTTGAAGGCTGTAGAGCTGAAGCACTAGAGTTTACAGCAGGATTAAGTACTTTTTTTTGAGTGTGTGTTTTGGAATAAAGCTTTTATTTGGTGGAATAACTGATCTTTGTGGTTTGATGATACATCTTGTTGCTGCAGGAGTTAGGGAAAACTACCCCAGCAATGTTGTACTTTCCATAAGCAACTAAAACCAGGAGAAGACATATTGTAAATCAATTTGTTATCCTTCTCAACTAAAACCAGGCGAAGACATATAGTAAATCAATTTGTTATCCTTCTCAACTATAGCGAGCATCATCTGCTTTCTCGGAACCTTATTCTACATCTCTCTGCTTTTACTCACATAGTAAATCTATCACAGGAATCCTAAACTTAGGAATATCTTTTAACATTTAATATTATATTGTAGAGAAGGAATGTATCCTATCTGTTAGTTAATATGTATGTCAAAGTCTCTTCTATGGAAATTGTGTGTCAAATGTTTTGTAAAACATTGTTCTCTTGGAGCTTTTCTCCTCGGGCCTCCACTGAAAATGGACTTGTAATCCAGTTGGACTCTCCCAGTCAACAAATGTAAAATAAATAAATAACTAAATAAATAACTAAATAAATAAATGTTCTTATGACATGTTTCTCAAAATGAGTAGTAAATGATACTTAATGGGATCCAAGATATTACAAATTAGGATTTAAATGTGTAAAATATTTAATGAGTAAGTTCAGCTTTTGGGGGGTGTAGGATTGAGGGATGGCATGGGATGCAAAAATTGTCAGAGAATTGACTTTACTTATTGAAATGCTTACCCAGGTTACTAATAAAATGGATGCTGTTTTATCAGGGTTTATATCCACAAATGCGGATATTCCTTTGTTGGAGTCAGAATCTGTGTGTCTTGGAAATAGTTATACAGATGCTGTGTTTCATGGACGTACTGGTAATAATAAGAATAAAATACCTTAGGAAAGACTAAAAGTATTAATCCTAATTTTAATGAAAAGGCTTTTGATAATAATGGTGCTTTAATGAGTTCTACCAGACTAGCATTGTGTGAATGGATCAAAAAAATTCCTGACTTTCAGCTGTGTAAAAAAGGTAATAACAATAATGAGACATTGAAAGACAAATTAGTCTTTTTTGAGAAATTATTGTTGAAATAAAAAAGTTTGCAAATGGGCAATATGTTTCATTGGCAATGTATAGAAGTCTGTCAGGTGCCGAAAGGCCTTAGGATGTGAAAATATCCTCATGGCTTAGTTCTATGTTTGGTGCTTCATGCAGAATTATTGGCATATTTGATAAAACTGGTTTTGAGTTGATGCAAATCCTTGTGAAGGATAATGAGGGAAAAATGGCTAACAGTACTGCAGTCACTGAGGAGCTGCAGGCAGACATTAAAGCAGATTTGGTATTTCCGACATTAGAAACTGAATTGTATTGTGTTTTCAAGGACTGACAAAAAAAATGAAATTGTTTTGAACAGAAAAATGAAGAAACTACATCAGATTACGAATTTTTATGAAAGAAGGTCAGCATATCCATTCCCCAAAGATAGTTATAACAGACAACCATTTTCTATGGTTATGACCCAAGAGAAATGATTCAGGAGGGATCAAGGGACTTGGTGGAAGAAGGATGTGACAATGAAGGGAAAGTTTTTTTAGATCAGTGTTCCTTATGTCATTTGAGTCGACTGGCATCTATATACCATCACAACAGCATAGTAAACTGGAATATTTCCACAAGATGGCCCATTCAAAAACAGAGGATTTCAAGGGAGGAAAAAGCATACGATGAACAATAGTAGAAGGTATTAACATTTAATAGGTTTTCAGTTACTGTGCTTGATATACAAGGGCTAAAGATTTATAGGCTGAAACATGCATGTCCACAGCTAGTGGTGTTTGGCCTTATTGGCCTGAATGTATACAAAAAGGCTTACAAAAATAAGAGAGTCATGGAATTCAGAAGACATATAGATGAAACCCTTGATGTTTTTAAGAGTCCATTTGCATATATCCCATGGGTCTCTATTAACAGGAGATTTAAGGTATCATGCAGTGCAAACTCTAGCTTGGCTTGTTTTTTCTTGTAGTTTTTACTAATTGGTTTGTCTGTGTGATTGTTTTAATTTTTAGTTTTAGATTTATAATTTTAGTCACATCCAAATTGATGGGACTTTTGTGAGATTATTTTGTTTTTGTTGGTTACAATTTTATTTCTTCAGGTAAGCCACTCTTGGTGAATGTTATCACTGAGTTAAAAATGCATACTAGGAAAATTTACTTTTAATGTATGTTTCCTAAGTCTGTTAATTGAGAAGAACAAACTTTTTGGCTACAAGTAAGACATTTAAAAGATGTAATATTTCAGGCAATATTTTCATGTGGTGGTACAAATCTATGTAGGTTTTTGGAAGTGCTTATTGGAGCAAAATATCATATTTTAGATTTTTGGATGATATATTTCTATTAGGGATTACTACTGAATGTGAATATTCTTTTTTGAAGATATTACAAAATTAAGTTGATTTTCATGTATTCACTACTGAAATGATCACAGAGGTTAAGAATGTTTTAGATGTTGACATTATCAATAATAAATTATTACATAGATTTGTATCTAATATTTTTAGCAAAGATACTTTTTCTAATAATTATTTATTTTTTATGAGAAATCATCCCGTGTGGCAGAAGAAAGGGTTAGTTAAAGGGCAATTAGTTAACTTTCCCCTATAATCTCCTAAGATGAATGATTTGAGGTGGAATATGATAAGTTGATTATGATGTTTAAGGAGAGCGAGGGCATCCAGAAACCTTATTATCAGAGGTGATAAATGAAATTAAGAAAAAAGAAAATGAGAGCTTACTCCTCCGCTAAGATGTGATGTGAACATCTTGTATGCAAGAAGGGACCAAACCGATAGAAAGAATTACAGCAAGGTTGAGGTTTTACCCTTTGGTGAAAGGGTGTTTGAAATAAAAAAAGCGACATCTAGAAATTGTTCGGCTGATTTCACTCATACTGGTTTAGTACAGAAAGTGGTTTAAGAACCCCTTTTTATTTTTAAGAGAAGGAGAAATATTAAATCAGTTTTGGAGACTGAACATCATGTTTTTAACAAGGGAAGGAAAGTAAATGTGGTAGATGTACACACTGCCATTTTATTTTAGGCGGGGTTAATATGATACTTCCCTCCTAGACTTATACTATAGATTATTCAGGGAAATTTAATTGTGGCTCTATGGGAGTTGTTTATCTTGCAGTATGCCTTACCTGTATGGCAATTTAATTTGGTAAGACTGAATCTGCACTAAGGACTAAACTTTATGAGCATGTCTGTGCCGTTAAGAAGGAGGATACTACGAATGTTTATTTAAGTGTTACCAAGTATGTAAATCTTTTAAGAAATTTTTTATGTTTTGAATTAGAAAACATTGTTAATCCTGAGAACAGGGGTAATGGAAGATTAAATTGTAGGCTAGAGAATATTTTTGGCAGGTACTGCTGAATGCGACTACGAATCCGGGTTTAAATTAACATGTTCCTATTAACAGCATTTTAGCAATTAAAGCTGCTGTAATTATAAAATCTATTTTATGTTGTCAATGTGGTTTTTAATATATTTCTGATATATTAATGTGTTTTATGATTTGGTAAATTTTAGCATTATAATGCATTTTATATATATATATATATATATATATATATATATATATATATATAGATATATATTTAAGTGGATGTTTGTTCTGATCAAGTTTTCCTAGAGAAACAAATGCACTTAACCATATTAAAGTTTTAAATATATTTTCCTGTGACTATTCACTGTACCATTTATTTTCTTAGTTTATTTGTTTGGATTTTGGTTTTAACAATTTATATATGTGATTGACAGCCAGCAATCACAAGGAATACTCTTATGTCATACTGTTAATATTTTTTTATTTTGAAACAGTGGCTTTTTTTGATTTTCTGCTAGTCAAACCTTTGTTTTCTTCTGATGCTGTTCTACCCATTCTTTATGATTTATTAATGCTTCAGTTTTGGTAGCCAAGCAATTCTGTGTTGATGTTTACCCTCAAGAATGTCTGCACATTTGCACTGTATTTTGTAATACCTTTGACTGCTACCTTTTGATGTAAAGCTGCATCTGTCTTTTGTTATACCTGTTTTATTGTACAATGTTGGTTGTTTTTATTTTAGACTTTCTAATGTATGTACTTGCTGTTCTGAAACTTATAAGGACTTTTCATAGTTGAATAAGTATTTGAATGTGATATTTGTGTCAGATATTCTCTTTTTGCCTTATATTTCATAAGTATATGTTCTGGTTCATTTTTGTTCTCAATTCTGAATCAATAGCAATACCATTCATTTCATGTATGGCCTTAAACACTTTATATGGAATATTTCTGACTGAAAGTACCTTATAAAGTTTTACTGTGCTGCCACATAAGAATCCAAAACTTCTGACTAACCAATTTCTCAAATTACATCTTCAGTGTTCAAGGGTTAGGTTGAGGAAGTGGGGGGTTGTGGGGGTAGGTTTGGGTTGAGGAGTTAGGCAAGGACTGTAAGGTTAGTATGAAATGGAGGGGTAGTTAAGGTTGGGAAATGAAGGGTTAATTCATTGAGGAAGGTTGGAGGAAGTGAAGTAGGTGAAGGGTGGGGCTGAGAGTGGTTTTATGTATGGGTAATTTGTTTTGGGATCACATGTTTACATGATCTTGTCAACCACCCATCTCTCCCTCTTTTTTCTGGGTAGGTAGGGTTATTTTGCCAGTTGGGGATGGATGCTTAGGCGGAGAAGAGAGGCAGGCTTGTCCCTCTTCTGTTTCCCCTCTGTTGTTTGGGTTGGTGTAAGGAAATTTGTGGGTGAAAGTGAGCAGTTAGACACTGCTTCTCCCTATGGAGTTTGGATGGATGTAAGGATTTTGGGATGAAACTGAGTGGTGGGATACTGCTTGATTATTAAGAATAAGTGAGCGATGGTGAGGATGCTGCTTATTTGGAGACGGTGAGCGGAGATACGCTTCCATGAAGAATGGTTAAAAGGATGTTTTCTTGTGATTATTAAATTGAAATGATGCAATAAAGTTATGATGCAATACGTTATGATGTTTTATGATGTTAATAAAAGGTTGTTTAAGGTCGATTTAGTGTGTTGTTATTGAAGTGGAGCATGACAAATGTTTGATATGCATTATATGCCTTGTTAGCAGTTATTTGGAGAAAAAAAAAGCTTTCAAATATCTGTGACATTAAGGGTGGATTTCATAGTTCCTCAGTTCTCATATGTGCAAGTTTAATAGTCAAAGAGCAGCAGTGAACCTTTACATAAATGTGCTGAGCACTAAAAATGATGCTGATTGTGGAAAAGTTAAGTACAATGCAGAAATGCTTGCAACATGTTTGTAAAATGTATTCAAGTTAGTATGGTAATGTGTGATGGAAGCTGCATGAGTGCAGTGACAATTTTTTGGCTACTTTCCTTGTATGTGAATGCAAGTCTGTGTAAGCCCATAGTTATCACTAGCAATTGTTTGCAGAAAGCAGCAGAGGTGTGTGTTTAATAACACGACTACTGCTATGACATGGACTGCTACCTTTCCTTTTTAGTGGCATTGTTTTATTGTTTAGTTAAATGGAAAACTTCCTACAGTGTAATACTTGTACCAGTTGTTGCCTCATTTTTGGGTTGGAGTGGAGCATTTTTTTATTTGCATACATGTATACAAATGTGCATGGTATATGATTTAACAACTTTTTTTAATGACACAGTTTGCGTTACCTGGGGCAAAGATTTTTAATCCATGTTGTGACTTCATCACGCAGTAATTGTTAAGGAAGTCAGAAGGTGTTTAGCAGTACCATGATTTAACATCCATCCAGAACCCCTTTTCCCATTTTTTGCATATGGGATCAAGGTGTCACTTCAATAGTGATAGTCATCTAGAGCCAAGGTTTACACTGCCAGGCAGCCAGCCCTGCCATGGTAGTTCTTCCACACCACACACTTGCATGCACACATACTCACAGCTATGGACAATTTAGAGTGTCCAAGCCACCTACTGCATGTCTTTGGAATGTGAGAGAAAACCCAAGTGACATAGGTGGACATGCAGACCCCACACAGAAGGCACCCCAGCCAAGCTTCAAACCAGGGAACCTCTTGCTATGAGGTGACAACACTAACCACTATGCCACTGTACCATCCGTGGTTCCTTTTTATTGCCCTTCCTTTCATTTAAACTATAGATATTTTTAAGCTATTGTAAGGCTATTAATGATGCAGTTGTCGTATGAGAGAATCAAGCATAACTGAATACTAATATACTATACAGAATTGGAAACCCATGTTTTGTGATAAAACAGCAAGCCAGAGACAGTGATTAATAAAATAAAAGGTTTTCTGTTACTTTTTAATAATTATGCCTGCTTAAAAAAAATGTGCAGGTGATCTATTACATAGACATAGCACATGCTTGCATTAAACATTCCATTAAATATAGTTTAGCTTTTCTACGGATTCATGTAAACATTTAAATTCTTCAGCGGAAACAAAACATATGATGTGTGAAGGCAGTGCAGACCTTTGTGGTTTAGAACTTGTAGAAGCCGTGTGACCACCCTTAGGAAAGGTACGTACTTATCAGTCTCTGCTCTTGTGAGGTTATGCTACCATGAACCTTTTGGCAGTTGTGTTGTTTTGTTTTTGTAATGTGGCCTAATCTCAGCCTGTAACTTTCCATTTGCTATGCAGTATTTCTGCATATTCAGCAGTTAGTGGTGCAGTACAGAAGTAAGTACAGCTTTGGAGAAAGTCAGCAGAAACAGTGTGATATGCTATGAATGGTGGATAGTTGGTCACTGCTTTTTATATAATAAATAGTCATGTTGATTGTTGAAATGTCTGGTGCCATTAACAAGGAAATGCATTGTCTGTACTAATATCTGCAACACCAAAATGTGTTATTACAGCCCCAAATCCTTGCTAGTATGTTTTATCAAGTTGTCATCTTTTCAGAGGATCTGCTTTCATAGTAGCTTGGTAGTAGTTTGCACATAATCATTAATTGTCCTTTTCTGTTTGAAAAACATGTCTGTTAACCTTTGTTCAATACTTTGTGGCAGACTGCGGGGCTTGATTACTTCCAATCTACCCTAATTATCACAGGGAGCTCCACATTTTAACTCCAGCTGCCCCTTGGGTGGAACTAAAGAGCAGGATCCCGGAGCAGTTTACAGCACACATTGGTGCATTCCTGAGCGGATATGTTTTCCTCTAGAAGTACAAGTTCACCTAGAAGAGAGTACTGTATTTGGTGCATGTATTTAGTCACAGCAAGTAAGGCAGATGGAAACACAACAGGTACTTCTCATTTGTGTTGAATCTCAGCAGAAGGCTGCAGTGTGGATTGCTTTTTTTAGAATACAGAGGAGAATTTAACAGTGAAAGTGGAGTACTGAAGATGTAGAGGCACACGGTTAATGTTATATTTTGGTTGAACAGTATATCTGTATGAGTGTGAAAGTCATTAGTGAGAGAAAATTTCATGCAGGCACTCATCGAGATTCTGCAAAATAATACAATTGCAGACACTTCTGCACCTCTACAGAAAACAGGAAGTGCTATAGCACTTGATCTGGAAGTTTAACAAAGGTGTGTGTGTGTGTGTGTGTGTGTGTGTGTGTGTGTGTGTGTGTGTGTGTGTGTGTGTGTGTGTGTGTGTGTGTGTGTGTGTGTGTGTGTGTGTGTGTGTGTGTGTGTGTGTGTGTGTGTGTGTGTGGCTTTTATACTCCTTGTCATGTTTTGTTCACTACTCATGTCAGGCAGCACTGATTTTGATAGAGTATGAGCTTTGCACAGCATTACTGGCCCCCTGCCCATGACTCATTAAACAACTTAAGGTACAAGTTCATCTTAGTGTGAGCACATTTACTGTGGACATAAAAGGCAATGATCCTCCATTTACATTTGTGTCAGTGGAGCAGTGCTCAGAATGCTTTCACCAGACTACAGCTGCTTATAATGAGGGATCTAATGTTAAAAGCACATCTCTCCTGAAATGAAGATTATATTGCTCATGGAAGTAAAAGGACAAAAAGAGTATCTTCTTCCAGCTTTCTTGGCATGAGGCACTCTAGTAAATGACTGCAGTATTGCATTCTAGGCTACATATTTCAAAGTTCTCACTGAATTGCATAACTTATAAGTCCTGAATTTCTATTTTACTGACAAAGTTTTTAATATCTAAAAGGAAATTAATGCAATAACAAAGTGTTCTATTTATCAGAGCACTTGTCTTTTCAATAAATTGCACATCCTCTGGCTGCTTGTTCCTTTTGTATTAATTTCAGTAAAACCTATTCGGTTTCAAATAGTACCCCCATATATCAAAGGCATTTTCACTATAAGATGTTTTGTGCAAAAAAACTTTTTTAAAGGCTTTTATCTGGTGAGCAAGTATAAAAGGTCATTAAATTTAGCTTCTCTGGATGTCTAAGGATGTTTCCACATTACAGGACCATATATAAGTATGTCATGCTGCTGTGGTATCTTCCAACCATCTAAAACTAACTGGCCTAATTATTAGAAATAATGTAGATGGCTGTTTAAATATTCCCATGTGGAAACCTTACTCCAGATTCATAGCCCTCTGTGACAGAGGTATCATTTGTGGAAGTTGAATTCCCCCATTATTCATATCTGTGGTCTTCTTTCCCCAATGAAGCCCTACCTAAGATCATGGCATTGACAGGCAGCCCACTGTGATCACACCAGTGAGAGTAGTGGTTTAATATTTGATGCCCGCAGTTAGTGATCAGCTGACAGTACATTAGGAGAGGAAACAGTGATAATGCTAATGGTGCATAACTCTCACTGGGCCTGTATCACTAGTAAAAGGAACACTGCAAGTAGAAGCATAAATTCGTTATGGCCATCATCGCCCTTTATGTTACATTACCAAGCAGGGCCCATGTTATTCTAGTGCATTCTTGATGGTGTTCAGAGGTGGAAGAGTTAGAAAAACAGAAGTAATGGAATGCAGGCATACAGTGAGCTGACAAGGAAGACAGCTGCTAGGACCTGCTGTCACTCTGTGGTAGTGAACAGCTCAGTATTGCATGTGAGAGCCTGCTTGTATCCGCCAAAGAAAAAGGAAACAAGTGTAAAAGGACTTGGCATTTGGCAAGGACAGACTCATCTTCAGAAGGTAGAAAAATTAATTTCCAAAGACATTTCTTTTATGTCTTACATTTTTCTGAGTCAATTCACATATATAATGGTCCTGTTACAACCACATATGTGTGATCCTGTTTACATTTACATGTTCTTATTTTTTTAGGATAAGTAGGTTGCATTTTTGTGTTTCTGTTTGTAAGATTCCAAAGGTTTTGCACAAAGTAAATCATGATTTTGATTTATGATGTAGTTAATATAAAAAATGTAGATAATATGTTTATGGGGAATAAACACAATGTCTTACACTGATCACCCCAAAGCCCTGTCTCTTTAGGTGGTATTATACAGACTTCTGAGAGGTGATCTTTACTTGGCATACAAGGCATACCTGGACCCTGTTTTGATGAACCTTTTGCATATCCACAAAACAAAAAACATCAAGACTACAAGATTAAAAGACCAAACTTTTGCTTGCAACATAAATAAGACATGTTGGAGAGACAGATATGTTTCTCAAGGAATGTCCATTCTCTGGTATAGGCTCCCCAGCCATGTGAAACAGAGTTCCTCCCTATTTCTATTTATGCACCACTTGGCCCAATGGATGGGTAATTAGAAATTCAATCCTGGTCTTATGCCTATCTTTCTGATGGACAAAGGATGTCAGTAACCCCCCCCCAAATATATCAAATTTGTGGGTCAAATTTGGGTTGCATAGCTAAGCTTATAAAGGTCCTAGTGGTCATTAGCTTAATGCACACCTATGAACCTATGAATATATAGCACATGTTGGCATGAATGAGCATGTCATTACCTCACCCATGTTTCTGAGCGCATTGCCCATAACTGTAGCTTGCCCTGGAGTAACAAAAGTCATTTTGTGCCTATTGGAAGGGATGCTCACTTGTGCTGTGATACAATTCATAGAACTCATCACAGCTAAGCTTCATTTCCATAATGCATTTATAAATCAGCCCCAATTTACTCCAACAGTATTAAGTCTGCCATTTTTAACTGTGCTGAGCTGATGTCTTTGTCAACAGTCTTGATACAGGGCAAACAAATTGAAAGGCTTTAGTAGCAGATGGAATAAGCAGAAATTAGTAGGGCAGCACAACAATTTGCAAAATTATGGAAGATCTACTGGCCAGAAGTACTTTTTAATAGTAAAGAATGAAAGCTATTAGTATTTTACAGCCTTATGAATGACAGGACTGGAAATGTATAAGGTGCCATTTTCACTGCTGTCTGAACTTGTTCAGTATTTTCTAGCCTTAAATTACATAAGTAATGGTTACAGAAAGGTAGGGCAGTAGCAGAGAACAAGTATGCCATACCTAAAAATTCCCAGAACCACACCACAACACACAGCATGGGTTGGAATGACTTAAAGAGAACAAGTAATACCTCAGCCAATGCAATTATGTCTTTTGCATCAGTAAACTATTAGTAACAGGTAAGATAGCGTGGGTGGGAGACTATAATTATGGGATAAAATATATGCTTTCAGGTTTCAATATGCTTCAGCATCAGAGATCTAGACACTAGTGAGACAACCTTAGTCCAGAGAAGAACCATATCCTCATGAGTGCTGTAAGGACATACAAGAAACATTTGTTTGGGAAAGAGGGGCCAAAGCAGAGAGAGAGAGAAAAGGTATGGAATCATATAGTGTCTGCTATTAATGCAGTAGAAGGAAGGATAAATGACCTAGTAGAACGTGCAAGGACCAAAGGTAGGCAGAATGCAATTACCCGTAGCAGCCCTTCTACATTCCAACCATAAATACCTGGTGAAGAGTACTTTGCTGACTGCAAAGTCTATACAAAAAGGTGTTGACTTCACCTATTACAAGATTTTTGCCCATGGTAGAAACATACATAAAAAAGCATCTATGAATTGTCCAGAGAGGTGAAAGCTGCCTTATTTACATAATATAGTCATATAATTATCAGTCAATCCTCATTTATATGTCATCATAGCTGCATTTGCATAGGTTCTTACTCAGAATATGACATATGTTGTGTCTCAGTGCAGCTATTGTCTGTGAATCATGTCTCAGCTGAGCTGATGCACAGCCAACATAAAATCTTGCTATGCCTAAGCACAACGACTATGAGTACTGCATTAAGTTTTGTGAAAGAATTTTTAGATACTCTGATGCTCTACTGTGGACTCTGGCAGAGACTAAGTCTGTATCAACACTTAAAGACCTGGAATCTTTTTGAACCTTTTGTGATGATGTGAGGTATTACCAGCTATGCCAGGAGATATAGGGCAGTAGATGTGTAACATGCCAGCGCAGCTAGCTGGAATTTTGTAAAGAATTGTATGTCATTTGTATGTCAGACTGATTTGTACAGACGCTTGTGTTAAAAATTTATTTGTAAAGCTGCTTGTGTTAAAAATGTACCAACAGTTTGCCCTGCTGGACAGATAAAGAAATATAAATGTGTTATTGTGACTATTTAAATGTATATGTTTTAACAGAGGATACTGGAAAAGAAGATGTTAATCTCAATCCACCTAACTTGAAAACATTTTGAAATGATATTACTGGGACTAGACCATAAAGATTACAATTCTCAATGCAGCCAGAGACAAAAAGTCTGTACTAGGAAGCTTTCTGCATTGTCTTTGGGGTGAAGTAATTGCTACATTGGAAGGGTGGAGGTTTGAAATTACTTTATGACTTCCAGGAGCTGCAGCAGACCTTACCAAGGCTCTGTGTGTGTGTGTATTATTGACACATATGTACTAAATCCTTACAGCTTCTAGACAGAGGGTGGGGGTAGTATGGGAACCAGAGGTCAGCTGACCAGATGTATGTGATGCCATCTTGCAGTCCATCACTAAAAATGATATTTTAATACTAGTTGTAACTGAAGTCTCATTGCAGTTTGTTTTTGGAACACAACAGAGAAGGGCCTCTCACCTACTTTATCTTGCCTTGCTCTAGTAAGTGATCAGGGAATAGTAATTCTTTAGATCAGTCAAGAAAATATAGAGAGATTAGTTAATTGCTGTTTTTCTGTATCTATGTAAATCTATTCACCTGTGTTATATTAATATTTCCTGTGTCTGAAACTCTGGGGTTTAGTGTAAATAGATATCTAGTATTTTATGTTCTTTTATTATTTATTATTAAATATATTTAAACTTTTCATTGTAGCTGTTTTTTTGGAAATATTTTAACATTTGAGAGTATTTATATTCATTCTGTGACACTGCGGCCACTCCTGAAAGCTTGCTGTTTGGTCAACATTACCATTTGGATTAATATTAATTTCACTCAGTATAATTGGGTAGCCTTACAACAGCCTCAGAGTAGCTGGCTGAGGAGTGTCTGGTGGTGGTGTAACTACCTTATAGTCTGGGCAGAAGTGGGCATAGCTAGTAAATCTGTGCCAGCCTTTCCGAGGTGTGTGTATGTGTGTGTGTGTGTGTGTGTGTGTGTGTGTGTGTGTGTGTGTGTGTGTGTGTGTGTGTGTGTGTGAGTGTGTGTGTATGTGAAAATCAAATCTCAAAGAGTGTGTGTGTGTGTGTGTGTGTGTGTGTGTGTGTGTGTGTGTGTGTGTGTGTATCAGCTGCTTGGAGTAGGGGCATGACGCACTGGTTCACAGAGACAGTGGTGGAGTACTTGGCTTCTAAACTTGGTTGAGGTCTCAACTTTAAAGCTGCGCCAGTGAGGAGTCTTACTGGGGACCTGGAGGGAGACAGAGAAATCCAGACACCGTACTGAATGTTTTCCCTGTCTGCTCTTAAGGGAAATTGTGCTTGATGCAGAGAACTGCATCTAGAAATACTGGATGTATCCATTTTTGTTCCAAGTGAATGTCCCTCTCCAGTGTCTGTGGTGAGGATTCAGGCTCCTTTATTACTGGCCCAGAGCGGGGATGTCACACCTTCAAATACTGCTATTCTTTGTCTAGCACTATTTTTCTTATTTGTCACTTATGCATCTTACTTTTGGATCTATAACTATTCTATTTTTTTAAAGAAAATAAGAGCATCAGCCCTTATCTGTTTGACCCTGCACCCTGATTTTTTAAATCATTCTTTCCAGAACTTTTCTCAGGCAGTTTGCATAGCAGCTTTCTAGAAAAAATAAAAAAATCTTTGATTTTAAAATAATAAAATGAACTTCCTACTAATCTGAACAACTTTTCTGACTAAAATGCTCTTGTCACTGGTTTTGTATCTTACCAGATTGTTTTTGTTCTGTCAGGACTACTTAAAACACCATTAGACAATACATTCTTATCTTTGGCATGCCACTCCATGGAAAGAAAGAAAACAGCTGGCAGCCTTTTTTCCAAACAGTGTAGCTGTATTCATAGGATCATAGGAGCATAGCAGGTTACTAGGCTAATGGGCCTGGGGCCCTTACAAGCCTGGCCAAGAGTTTATCCCCAGAATAGAAAGCTCAGTCAGCAGCTGTCACCCCTGTCAATGAGGGACACAGGTTGAACCCCTCGAACAAATCTGTGGTTTCCCATCCACTCATCACGGTTGTGCTTGAAGAGGGTCAGCAACACACTCTGTTTGACTTCCATGGGAAGTCTATTCCAGAGATGGGGCAACCTCAGGGAGACAATCTCTCCAGCAGGTTTTGTTAATGTCACATTTTAGATTTAGGCCTTTCAAGTGGATAATGCTCCAGAAGTTAGACTCATGGATATGAAGCATCTCTAGTAGGGCAAGGTCCGATATTGCCTTGTAGGCGAGACACAGATCACGTCTGAGCAATCTGCATGATAATGAGTAGAGTGAGAGTGATTTGAGCCTGTCCACATACAACATGTGTTGGAGGCCATGGATTCTCTTTGTGAGGTATTTCTGTGACCTTTTCAGCTGGTGCAGGTGTTTGGAGAGGTACATACCAAATGGGGCATTGTACTCAATTATTGGTAAATTGAAGGAGGAGTACAGAGAGGTAATAACCTCCTTTTTCTGGATGCAATCCCTTTAGTTATGATATGAACCAAGGAAAAGGCTTTTCTGACCATTGCCTCTATATGATGTTTAAATGTGAGATTTTTGTCAACCTGTGTACCCAGGTCTCTCACCACAGGTTGTGTGCTTAGGGGGTTACCATTGATGTGGTAATCAGTAAGGGCCGTGTTTTTGCCACAAGGTAGGATAATACTTTTTTGTGTTTACTTTTAGGCCATGACTTTGGCACCAGTCATTTCTTGCTGTGAGACCCTCTTGTAGTATGCCAGTATAATATGGGGAGTCAATGACACCAGACCAACATACAGTCATCTGCAGACTTGGTCATCCACAGGCCTTTTGTCTTTGCCAGGGCATCTGAGAAGTAGATGCCAAACAGTAGGGGTCCCAGATCACATCCCTGGGGAACACCACTAGTAATAGGTTTGCTGCTGGAGGTGGAGGTGCCTATTTTGACCTTGTGGGTCCTATTGGTGAGCCAGTTGGCCACCCATCTGATGAGATAGGGACTTATGCCAAGTTGTGTTAGCTTTTTTATGATGTTCAAGTGGGGAATTGTGTCAAAGGCTTTGGCCAAGTCAAGGTAAGCTGTATGTACTGACTTTCTCTCATCCAGGGCCTTGGTGACAGTCTCAAAAAAGTCAGCTAGGTTCAACAGGCAAGATCTGCCTGTTGATGAATCTGGTCTGGGTGGGGTCAAGTGTTTGGAGATTGCCTATGTCCTTGTTTATGAGGTCCATAATAATATGCTTCACGGATTTACAGATTAGACTTGTCAAGCTAATGGGGGTGATAGTTTCCAGGGTCAGTAGTGGCACCGCCTTTGTGCAAGAAGATGACAATTGCAGTTCTCCACTCTGCTGGAATGAAGCCTGTACTTAGGCTATGGTTGAATAGAGTGTTCAGTGGCTAAGCTAGTTCTTGCTGAAGATGGTGCAGAATACAGCCATGAGATACTATCAGGTCCCATGGAAACTGTGTTATTTGCCTTGGATAGGGCCTTTGACACTTGATCTATGGAGTTGTGGGACAAGTATCAAGGATGTCGAATGGCCTTTGGGGGGACAGGGGGTGAAGTTTGCTAGCAGGTTGGCTAAGTCAACAGGATCAGTGTAAGTGGCACCATTAAGTACTAATTTGGAACAAACCTGGGCTTTGCCATGGAGGTTCCTGATGTAACTGAAGAAGGCTTTGTGGTTTCCCTTTGTTTCAGAGGCTAGTTTTGATTCATAATTGGCTTTGGAGGTTTTCACTAGTGATCTGATTTGCTTGTTGAGGTTAAGCAGAAAGTTTAATCAGTTGGGAATTTGTGCCTTTTTAGCCTTGGACAACAGTTTCTTCCTTTTGTTGTAAAGCCTGTTGATAGAGGATGTCCATAGGCTTGTGTTTCCTTGAGGAGCAGGTTTTAATTCTGTTGGGTATGGCTGAGTCCATGCAGTTGTACAGGTGCTTGTATACTGCACTGACATACTGTTCAGCATAGTTGTCTGCATCCTATTAGGAGGGCTGTGGTGTGAAGCTACTGATACCCTCCCTTAAGAGGTTGTAGTCAGCTTTTGAGAAGTTTTTTAGCCTGGTTGCGGATGGGGGGGTTGGGCGGGATAGAAACTTTGAATGAGACAGACCGATGGTCTGATCTCACCAGGGAAGAACTTAATGTGGGAGTGGTGCAGCGGTCACCCATGTTGGTGAGAACCAAGTCCAGAATGTTATCTCCCCTTGTGGGGAATGAGAGGAGCTGGTCTAGTGCATTAGAATTGATGAAGTCAAGGAATCATTGGGTGAGTGCATTAGTGCAGGAATAGTTCACCCAGTCAATGGTGGGGTAGTTGAAGTCACCAAGGATCAGGTTGTTAGGTGGTACTTTGATGGAGTCAAGTAGGTCCAGGTAGGAGGAGTGGGTGTTCTGAGTCATGGAGGAGGGTCTATAGCTGGCTATAACTTGAATGGGTGTCTTGCCAACTGTCAGTTGCACCTGGAGTAGTTCTAGTGCATCATACTGGCAACCAGTCTGGAGGTGTGCTTGTCTTTAATGAAGATAGAGACTCCACCACCCTTAGTCTTCCTGACTTCATTTTGGGGCCAGAATATGTGAAATGAGGTATAGCCTAGTAAGGCAGGGTTGCTCTCCACAGCCTTGAAGCAAGTTTCCATGACTGCACAGATGTCAGCATCTTCCAGTGTGAAGAGAGCCTCCAGTGAGTGCATTTTCAGGTTAAGGCTCCTAGTGTTAAGAGCATGACCTTCGATTTGCTTTTTGACAAATCTTTTCTATTGGGAGATTTGTCTTTGGACATTGCCTAGAAAAAGGCACAATGGTGGAGGCAAGAGCTTTGCCAGAATCTGGAATCCCAGAGGTGACAAGTGGAGGCCATCTCTGGCAAAGCATCGAGGCCTGTCAACCATGTCATCCCAGGCAGACATATACTGGATCCCTTTAGAATGACACCAGAAACTAAGCCAATTGTTGAAGTCAATTATTTTTTGTTGGTATTGTGGTATCATTCTTGGTGAAGGTAGGATGTTACTTGGGACTAGGGTCATACCTGTCTGGGACATACTCTGAAAGCTCAATCATGTCTCCCTTCATATAGTCCAGGAAGGTACATCTCAAGTCATTCACACCAACATGGACAATGACAGTCATACTTGTACCTGATGTGGAGAGACTTAAATGCGTGCATGATAGGGCAGATTCTGGCACCTGACAGACAACTGACTGTGACCTTCTTCTTGTCGAGCCTGGTGAGGGGGACATTGGTGTGTCTCACGATTGAGTTGCCAATGACTAGTATGTTTGGTTGTTTTGCCTTATGAGCTGTGTTGGTTTATTGTTATGCCTTATTGGCTGTATTTGTGAGACACTGATGTGTTGTCTGCTCTTTGTGATGTGTTTGGTGTTGTGTGTGGAATGTTTGTGAGTGTGTTTTGGAGGTCTCTGCTGTTTAGGTAAGTTTTATTGAGGTGCTCTGCATAGGTGGGTGTGTGTCGTGCTTGGGTATGTAATGTGGGTGGTGTGGTTTTTGTGCTAGCAATCTCCTCTTTGTCTGGAGTACTGACTGTGGTGCGAGAGGGCATGGATTCCAGGTTACTGATGTAGATGCATTTCTCGCAAGTAGAACAATTGTGTGCTAGGAGGAAGAGCATTGTCAGTGAACATGAGGCAGTTGTTACACTGTCTCAGTATGCCCATATCGACCAGGCTGGCAGGAGAAATTGATGGGAATTGTCCAGACATAGTGTTCTGAATACTTGGGCAGACTTATGGAGAGAGAGTTTTAATAAGGGTTTGTCCACAAGAGTGTAGACCACAAAAACCTTCTTAAATGTAAAATAACTAGCCTGAAGCCCAAGTACTAAAACCAAGAAGGAAGAATAGAGATGGCTCATGCAAAATACTGAATACATGGTTTAATTTACTACGCCTAAAAACAATTATCCAAGAAGCTTTGAGCTTCATATATATCTCTTTACTGCAACACTCCTTCACACAGAGTGAGTTCTAGTTGGCAAGCACTGGCAATGGCACTATCAGAGTTGGGTCATCTGGCACCATTTGCAGTTTCCTGGACAAGTGCCCCCCCTCCCCCAAATGTAACATCCCATACACAATGAGTGCTTCAGTCATGACTGGAAATGTAGTAACAGCCTCCATCCCCATGTCTTCATAAAACAATATCAATGGTGCACTTGTTTCATCACTGGTACCTGCCAACTGCACCTCCTAAGATCTTGTGCTTGGGGCAGCCACCCCCTTTCCCCTGGCCTAGCTACGGCTTTGTGAACTATGTTTGTTCAACCGAATACTAATCGACATTCACCTTAGCACTTTTACAGAATCAATACTCTAACTTGACCAGCCTTACTTTAGGAATAGGCCAGGAGCAGATATTATGGTATTAAACACTACAGTAAGTTTCTCAAATCCTGCATGTGCATTAATAAAATAAGTCATGAAGATCTAGTTTTAGCCAGTGTTAGTGAATAAGGGCTGAATTTCATAGGCAATAGTAGGACAGAAACTGAAACTATGTACCCTAAACTGCTTCCATTGCAGACAATTCTGGGGCAGTGCAAGTCTGACTTCAAAATAAATTAGCATAGGAGCCATGCATGCATACATACACATGCAGCATACAACAGTATGATTAAGTAGAAGGTTCTAGAAATAAAACTAACCTATAACTATCCTTGTTAATAACTGGCTAAACTGTCAATATTAAGATGTGCAAAAATAAGAGTAGATGTGATTGCAGACAAATAAAAATGTAAAAATATATTCCATGCAAAATATTAGACTTGCTATTAGACTTTGCAAGTAGAACTTTAGGTATAGAGAATACTTTGAGACTTCCTTTATGAAATTAGAGATGAGATGTAGGTACAGACCAAGCTGCTACTCATCTCTAAAAGATGTCCTCTTTATCATTACAAAAAGGGTTTAAAAATGGTAAGTCCTTCAAAATTACCATTAGGAAAAATGGCCAGGTATAAACTTAGGGTAGCAACTAACTGAAAAAAATGACCATGGGGCCTTCTTCAATCATATAAGGAGGTTTAAAAGTACCAACAATTTTGTATTGAGCTTATCTCTAGTGGTACCCCCTCTCTGATCCCAAGGGCACTGTTAATATTCTGTGAACAAATTATCTTCCAATTTCACCACCCACCCTCCTATCTGTCCCACCTCCATTCCCCTCCTAAATTCATTTTGGCACTTTCCAAAATTAATAACACTAGTGTCATGGGTCCTGACAATACTCCTGAACATCTGCTGAAAAGTACTAGGTCTGAGCTAGCAAATCTCTTCCATCACCTTTTGAGCCTGAGCCTGTCTATTGATGTCATCCGTGGCATTTGAAGCAGAGCTTGTTGTGGCCTTGCAGTAAGGAGGGGCCTCTCTACAGACACTGGGAATTACAGGCATGTTAGTAACACTAGTATTACTTACATGGCTGTGAAACAAATTATAGATGAATGACTAAACAACAATTTTATTCACTAGATCAACACCAGTTTGGCTTTCGTAAAAGGCAAATCATGCTTGTTCAACCCGGTCAAGTTTTTTTGAAAAGGTTACTGAGGCCATTGATAAGGGGCATACAGTCTGTGACAACCCAACACTGAACCAGTAATCAAGCAGCTTCAATCGTCACCACTGGCAACACTGGGGGATGTACACTGACAGGATGACAAGGTACACACACATTATTTCCAGATGCAGCTCTCTGCACCAAGTGGAATTTTCTCTTAAGAGCACACACACACCACAGTCAGTCCGGGGCTGGATTCTCCCTCATTATCCAGATACCCAGTAAGACTCCTCACTGGCACAGCTATAAATTTGAGATCTCAGTTGAGTAGCCAAACCAAGACCTCCAGCACTCTCTCTGTCCAACCAGTGCTTTGTGTCCCTGCCCAAATAGCTGACACACAGACTCTTTGAGGTTTGATTTATACACACACACACACACACACACACACACACACACACACACACACACACACATGCACACCTGCACACACAAATACACACACGCACACACACACACACACACACACACACACACACACACACACACACACACACACACACACACACACACACACACACACACGCATACCTGGGAAAGGCTGGCACAGGTTTACTAGCTATCCCCCCTTTTGCCCAGACTATAAGGTAGTTATCACTGCCACCAGCCATCTCTTTATCAGCTACTTTAAGGCCCTTAACAAAGGGTGCCCAATCTTACTGTGTAATGTTGCTATTAATACAAATGGTATTTTGACCAAGAACAAGGCTATTAGAAGTAGCCTACACAGTGTCACCAAATAAATATGCAAGTATTCGCAGAACTTAAATATTTCTAGACAGATCAGCCACAATGAAAGGTTTAAATATATTTAATAACAAATAATAAAACAGCAAGACAATACTAAATATAAAAAACAAGTAATCTCCGTGGTATCCCCGAAGTCTCAAAACAACCCACTAAAGTGTAGTGGGTCCAAAAACAAAACAGTGTAAGAAACTACTCTGTGTGGAAGATTTTCAGTCCATATATTTCTAGTTAATCACTGTATATTAACCAGATCAGACAATAGTAGTAGAAGTAGCGAACTTAAACTCGTCTTAAGTCAAAACAAAACAAAGCAAAAAATAATAATAGAAAATATATAATTGTACAGCATTACTAAGTATTCAAAAGTAATCCAAGCAAGGCAGGCAGTCTGTTTCCAGTCGAAAATCCTTTATTAAGTACACAGACAAGCGATCCAAGTAAAACAAAAATAGAGTAATAATTTCCTCACAAGCTTTCTAATTTAGAATTTAGAAAGCTTGTGAGGAAATTATTACACTATTTTTGTTTTACTTGGATCGCTTGTCTGTGTATTTAATAAAAGATTTTCGACTGGAAACAGGCTGCCTGCCTTGCTTGGATTACTTTCGAATACTTGGTAATGCTGTACAATTATATATTTTCTATTATTATTTTTTGTTTTGTTTTGTTTTGACTTAAGACGAGTTTAAGTTCGCTACTTCTATTACTATTGTCTGATCTGATTAATATACAGTGATTAACTAGAAATATATGGACTGAAAATCTTCCACACAGAGAAATTTTTTACACAATACTAAATATACATACATACATATATATATATTCACAGTGACATCAGAGTTAAACATCACAGGAAATATTTAAAACAACATTGCAGTACAGTCTCAAATAAATAAAGAAAAATATATAAGCTAAGCTTCACTATATTCCTAAGTGAATCTAAGAGCATTACTATACCCTAGTTAACTTACTTAAGAGCAAGGCAGATGTGGTGAATGGATCTTATAGCTGTTGTCTGTTGTTGTCAGGTCAAAGACAGAATACAGAATGCCAGTCGCTCTAAGAGACTTCTTAAATTAATATATCAAATATTACTGCTGGGATAGCTTGCAGCATGACATAATTTCTTATCATCTGACTCTGTCCCAGGTGAAACCCACACTGCTAGAAGATAGCAGTATTTACCATCTACCTGTGAAAATAAATAGACCTCAGCTCTTTGGTAGATGCCGGAAGCCATAAAACAATTGTAATTAGTTCACTCAGAAGACAATATAGAAAGCTTCTCAGCACATACAATGTATTTTTAGCTGCCCTAAAGTAATTTAATTTCAGCTATTTTTTCTGAAGTTAATCTCCTGTATTCCAGTTTCCACTGTTCTCCTCCAGCAGGGCACACTGTGGTTACATTTCAAACAGCACTCTGCAAAAACCTTTTAAACACACACTTCTGTACCAGCAGTTTGATATACAGATGACATACAGTTCTAATACATTTGTAGCACAAGCATTTTATACAAATCATTTTGATATTCACCACTGACATATAATTACTTACAAAATTCCAGATAGCTGTGCTGGCAGTATCCCTCTTTGTCACACAGTTCATACTGCCTTCCTGGATCTTGCTAAGGTCTTTGACACTATTTTCCATGCTGAGATTATTGTTAAACTCTCCCAACATAACATTAACCCATAAATAGTTCATTAGATAGGCTATTGACAATTTGACAAAATCTATACTACTAAGGTTAAGGGTGTTTGCTTTGGACTGAAAAACATCACTAGCAGTGTCCCACAGGCTCTGTCCTGGCAAGAAAGCCCTTATACATGACTATAGATAAACACATTTTTAATGAATGCAAATTGGGAAGCAATTATCAAATCCCATTTTAATATTCAATTTCTCCAGCAAGTTCTTGGTGTGTCAGTTATGGGCTTATCCTCAATTCCAATGAATGCAGTATAGTTTCTTTTTGTAAATCTAGCATTATGCCTGCTACCATATAGATAATGTTCCACTTAACTCTGATGTAGTCAGGGACTTGGATACATATGTTGACAGCAGACTCTCCTTTGATCACCACGTCTCTGTGATGGTTAGAAAATCCTTCTACCTTGCACAGATTATCCTTCATGGCATCTCTGAAGGTCAAAAGAAGTTATAGACCCACTTTATTCTTCCATTGTTAAGCCCATCATTGAATACAATGCCCCCTATGACATGTACATGGCTAAGAAATGAAATTAACATAAGAGACCTCAATAGTTCCTAACCAAAAAGATCATGGATCTCAGTACCTTTAGCTATGCTGATAGATTAAAATTCCTCACCCCTTACTCAGTGTCATAGAGACTCATGAGGTTTTCATCTCTGCTTAGTTCAGCAGCTTATTCAAACTATCTGCTAATACTATAGTGATTAAATTATTTAATACTGCTATCTGTATATTAAGATGAATACACATCTCTGTCCAATAACCAACACACACTACTCAATAAAACACTGATATTACCAAACATTAGTCCCATTAATAACCACTCTCTATCTGTTATACAGCTGTTGATGAGTATACTATCAGATGATGAGTGAAATTGTTACAGTTTTTATCACTCACTCAACATTCAACTTTATTAGCTGGTCTGTATAAGGCTGCCACGGATCCACAAACAGCTTGTTCTAAATCCTTATTTCAGAGCTAATACATAAATCAGCAATACTGAAAATTGATCCACATTTGCCTGGCAGTGTAGTGCAAAGGATTAAGGCTATTAGTGGTTAACAAACTTCATCCTGTAGTCCTGAATTTAATTCCCTGAATCTCTGTTTACCTTCAATATGGTTCTAACTAAGCCACCTCTGAAAATAGACACTTATACTTAGATGGTTTACCAAAGAGCAAAGAAAAATAAAAAATAAATTGAAAAATTGTAATAGTTTTAAATATTAGATGCTGTGCATGATTTGTGAGTAATTCTAGACTGTAGGCTCGCATACAAAGACCAAGCATTAACCCTAATAGAATCTTCTTGTTCCCACTTATGAAACATTTGCATGATCAAGAAACTTTTATCTCAAACTGATTTCACAGTTGTTCATATCTGGTGTCCTCCAACTTACTGAGATTGATCATTTGCAAATGGAACAGAACTCTGCTGTTAGGCTCCTGACTTTTACATGTCGTTACCAATATATTGCACTGATTCCACACAGACTTCACTGACTTTCCATTTGATACAGAGTAATGTATAAGATTTCATTTTGACTTTTTAGTCCACTCATGACTCAAGTCCCTTACCTGAAGGAGCTGGATGCTCCATGTGGCCTTACTGGCTTTGACTAAGCCTCCTGGGGGCTCTTGATAGTTTCATGGTTTCACCTTAAGACATCTGCATTTGAGTTTTTGCCTTCCAGGCAACTTACCTGAGGAACTTTGTGAGTTCAAGAGTTTTTTTCCACTGACTCTCTTCTGAAGATAACTTAAAATGTATTTATTTGATATAGACATAGAAGATGTGGGATGACTTGTTTTTATTTCCACTGTTCCCATCCTCTAGCCATCTTGACCACCCCAGGTGATGTGTGATTACCATTCTGGACTCAGAGACCTACAAATGCTATTGTGATACTCCCAATATTGTTTCTCTTCCCTCACACTGGTGAATACTGTGAATGCCAAGCAGAGTCTGGTCCCTGAGACTCCTAGCCATTTGGTTGAAGATTGGACCCCTGGGCCTGCAGCCTGTCCTCTAACAGTGAATGCATGTACACTAGTTTTAGCATAGCTTATTAACTTGTCTTTGTATCTCGGTGTCTCTTTCTCTGGTTCCCCATCATACATAACCCCTCTTGTCTCCCACACACCCGCAGTCTACATTGCTCTATTCCCCAACTCTCGTTCCAATACTTCCTGCTCACTCTAACTGCCTTAGTCCACAGCTGAAGCACCATCCCTTACAATATTACCCTCCCACTTCTAGATGTTCTATCCCTCCACTCCTCTACTCAAAACTGCATTCCCCTCTATACAGGGCATCCCTATATTTAATTAGCTTCTCTCTCTGCTTCTAAACCTAATGCATTAGCCCCTCTGCCTCCTTCCTGCTAACATCCATACAATAACTGCTTCTTCACCTACTTACACCTATAACAGAAACAAATACAACCTTCCCTTTCCTCTATTTTCTGCCACTCCAAACTATAATCTCAACTTCAACCTACCTTACTGATTGTTTTTCTTGTTCTAGTGCTTTGCAAGTCGACTGGGCCATCATCTTAGTCCCTCCCCCATCCTCTGCTCAAGACTAACTAAACGAAGGAATACACGCTACACACCTACGTATTTCCTGCTCCTACACTTATCTCGCTTTAGCTGTTCCCATAATGCCTTGTGCCATTTAAATATCCTTCCTGGTTTGACACCTTCCCTTTTCCACTATTCCCATCCTCTAGCCATCTTGACCACCCCAGGGTGATGCACGATTACCGTTCTGGACTCAGAGACCTACAAACGCTATTGTAAGCTTATTTGGCCTTTCAACAGATACTGCTGATTATCTTGTGTTTAGCTATACCTCTAATGTAAAATGTTTCATTCACCTGTTGTTACAATGCTTGTCAGCATATAATACAGGGTTAGTTGGTCAGTCAGCCAAACTGGTCTGCCGGCCAATGAGTTATTTGATGTTTTCTAGCTAATTAAGATATTGTATGCACTTCAATGTCTTCATTTTACTGCTTGCTTAACCTGACCTCCCTGGACATATGTCTTTCTGCAGTAGCATTCATGAACTATCGGCAACTGTTATTATACGTTATCACTGTTGTGTGATCATACCATTTGTTGCTCATTATAAATTGCTAATTCAAACTCTGTCTGCTTAAATGTGAAAGAGGTTTTGCTTAGTTTTCTTGCCTTTCACTGCCTATGCTTAAATGTGATAGAGTTGTTTGTAGCATTTTATTACCTATCACTGCATGTTAATATTGCATTTACAAATGACTGCTGCCTATTATTGAGTGCATTAGTTGCTTGCTTCTCAGGGTTACCACACATGGAGCAGGGTATCTATACCAGGCAGCACACTGTCTCTTCACCCACTCAAAGCATAGCTGTAGTATTAGACCCACAGTCATATGTTACCGCTCAGGACCCAAGATAGCTTATTTTTCTCACATTCGGCATGGCTTCACCACCCATGACCAAGCCAGTTCTAATACACCTATCCTTTCCACATGGACACCCAGTAACACATATATGTAGTCACTATTGTAGACAGAGTTTGCAATACAAAAATCTGTCTACTCTTACAGTTCCTCTAGACTGCTTCCTATAACCCAGTTTATCTCCTCGATCTAAAAACATGCCTAATATATGCTATTGCCACAAGGTGGTGCATTTTTCTCTAAGAAATCCCCAACCCCATAGCTAACACTGTCCTAAATGCTAGTTCCTAACTATAAGATAGCCCCCCCATCTCTCACTTAGTTTAATGATTCAGCTAATTATTGTTCAGCTGCATTGCTGTCATCCAATTACATATAGCTGGTACTTATGCCCTATACCTTTCCCTGTCCTTTCAAACACTTTTGATCGCACACGGTAAGTCGTTGTTTCCTGGTGTAGTATCTGTGATCCTCATTGCCTTGTATTAGCAAATGTTACAAGCAAAATGAGGTGTGCATCAAGTAAATGTGATATCTTTGTCCATAATAAGATATTGGTTGACAGTATTTTTATCTGTTTTGTATAATCTTGGGTACCACTAAGCTGTGCATGCATTAAGTTGGGTTTATACCTCACAGTTTTCAGGTACTTCCCTTAGTCTTTTCTAATCATCCACTCTGACCCCATTATCAGCATTTGTTAACTTAATATCATGCAGTTTAAGTAGTGTCACAATTAATAGTAGCATTACTTATTTTTTCTTTCCTCTTCATCCCTGTAACAATCACTCTCTCTACTCATATTAGGTGATACTTTCAGTACTGTTGCTCTTCCCTCACACTGATGAATACTGTGAATCCCAAGCAGAGTCTGGTCCCTGGGACCCCTAGTCATTTGGTTAAAGATTGGACCCCTGGGCCTACAGCCTGTCCCCTAACAGTGAATGTATGTGCACTAGTTTTTAGCATAACTTATTAACTTGTCTCTGTATCTTGGTCTCTCTCTCTCTCTGGTTCCCCATCGTACATCACCCCTCCTGTCTCCCACACACCCCCAGTCTAAATTGCCCTATTCCCCCTGACTTTCATTCCAATACTTTCTACTCCTTCTAATTGACTGCCTTAGTCCACAGCTGAAGCATCATCCCTTACAATATTACCCTCCCACTTCTAGCTGTCTATCCCTCCACTCCTCTACTCAAAACTGCATTCCCCTCCATACAGAACATCCCTACCTTTAATTAGCTTCTCTCTCTGCTTCTAAACCTAATCTATTAGCCCCACTGCCTCCTTCCTGCAAACATCCATACAATAACTGTTTCGTCACCTACTTACATCTATAACATTAACTAATACAACCTTTTGTTTAATCGCTTTCCTGCTACTCTAAGCTATAATCTCAATTTCAACATACCTTACTGATTGTTTTTTTTTGTTCTAGTGCTTTGCAAGTTGACTGGGCCATTCCACTCCATTTCCCCTCACTTCGCTCGGGCTCACTCCAATCCTCTACCTTACCCCCATTCACACCCACCCCTATATTAATTAGATTTATAGTTACCCATACCCTACCCATACTCAAGTAACCAATCAACACAAGCTTCACTATATAAACCCAACCAACCTACTTCACTATATCCAATCAACTAACACTCTTATCATCTGTACTACAATCAGCCTTTACTAACCAGTCCCACTTTCTACAAGTAGAAACCATCTTCTTCTCCACAGCCTCCTCCGGTACCTCTGCACACATCCAGTATTTCTAATGTCACTAATAACTTTCACTACACTACTTCTTCCTCTTTTACTATCTGTTATGCTACTTCTACACCTTCCACCACTCCATCCCACTCACAATTTAAAACTACCTCTATTACTTCTATCCAATTTCCCAAACATAACTCTCACTCTACAATATCTTCTAGTCTCTACTCCACTAATACATTATTAGTCCTCAAACCTACAATCCTTTCACAGGCACTGTATGCTCTACAAACTATACTCCCCACAACACAATTTAGCTCCAAGCATAAACTGCTACAAAACACCATTCTGACAGTACCACCATGCTTCCTCAATACGGGCACATCTTCCCCAACCCAGGGCCCACATCATCTGCCCCCCCTCCCAAACCTCATAAATCCCTAAAACTCACTAACATAAGTACACAAAGTATTAGAAACAAAATCCCAGAATTCCATGCCTGGATAGCCCATTCCAGACCTGACATAACTGCTGTAGCTGAGACATGTCTAAAGCCATATATAATAGACACCAAATTCCTCCCTCCAGGTTTCTCCTGTTTAAGATCAGACAGACCCAGCAAGAAAGGAAGAAGAGTTGGTCTTCCTACCCTAACTCTGTCACCATTGTCCCATACTCACACTCCATTCCCTAATTCTCTGCAGCTGAACTCATCATAGCATAGCTAAAAATGAATGATTTCAAAAGTCTGTGCTTGATAGCCATAAACATCCCACCTGGCAACAATATTCCTATATTAGAAGAAATCATAGCCTGGATCTCAAACAATGTCCAAAATGAAACAATAATTCTCATGGATGTCAACATAAACTGGATAGATCATATAACTGCTTCTCCAAACATTGCCATGAATCTCTATAACTTCACTCAGCTCATTACTAGTATAACCCGGCCTAGCAACAATAACAACAATGGTTCCATACTTGACTGGATGTTAGTATCAGACTCCAACAAAATTACATCATCAGGAACTCTACCCTGCAATATTAGTGACCACCTGCCCGCTTACATAACATGCTCCACTGCCTCAGCCTTACACCATCACCAATAAAAACCCTCCAGAATGCTAGCTAATTTCAACCCAACAAACTTCAATGAAATGCTAAGTAAAATTAACTGGAGCACCCTAAAATCTTTACCTGTAGATGAAGCAGTTGAATTTTTCAACTCAACATTCTTAAGCATACTCAATAGAATGGTCCCCCTCTGAAACAAGAGGATAAAAACAAATCATGCAATCTGGCTTTCTAGAGAAAGCAAAAAACTTATGGGTCTATATTACAAGCTTAAAAGCTGAAAAGAATGAATGCTATTTGATTGACCTGTAAATATCAAACATACTAAATAGTGAAGACACAGAACAGTGATTTTTTTCCCAGTGAAAAAAATTGCTGCTCCGCAAAAAAACAAAAACAAACAAACAAAAAAAAAATAACAAATGCAAACACAACATAAAGATGGGGGCTTCACCCCACACACACCCCGATGTGGCGGGCTGTGCCCCCACACCCCCCCTACTTAAATATACCAACTCTGAGATCTCACCACAGTGCAGGAAATGGCAAACTCCCGAAAACGGCCCTGTGATTTTTTTTCCCAGGGAAAAAAATGTCTGTTCTGTGTTTTCGCTATTTAGTGCATTCAATATTTATAGCTCGATCAAAGAATGTTCGCTCTTTTAACCATTCGAACTTCTAATATAGACCCAAAACTTATGAATACCAGAGACAGAGCATGGAAAAAAATGGCAGAAAAGTAAAAACGCCATTGATCTCCAGCTATTCAAACAGCTCTGCAGTCAAGTAAAACGCCTAGTTATTAAAGACAAAAAACAATGCTACCTCCAGCTCCAAAATGGCTGCAACCATAACCCAAAAAGATTCTGGAACTCAGTCTCTACTCTACTAAACCCCAGAACCAAAATCAACCCTTGCCCAAATCCTCACAAAATCCCAGCTGAATTAGCTTCCCTCTTCAATTCCTACTTTATAGACACTATATCCAAACTTGCTTCCACCTTTCCTTGAACTAATCATAACAGCAATGCAATAACAACACACCACTCCTAAGCAAACCCTTCTCCCCAGACTTTCTCTTTCTGTCCTATTCCTACTTCCACTATAACTAAACTCTTGCTAAAACTTAAACCTGGTAGCACTGCCCCAGACAGTTGAACCCCTGAATACCTACAAATTTCAGCCAGATCCATCAGCTACCCCATAAGTATTCTCATAAACATATCTATCCAAGAATCCTATGTACCATCCAACTGGAAAAAACATCATACCCTTACACAAAGGTGGCAACAATTCAGAAATCTCAAATTTCCGCCCCATAGCCATACAATCCCCATCTCTAAAATAATGGAAAAATGTATTCAAATTCAACTTACAAAATATTTACTCCAAAACCAACTACTTTACCCCACTCAGCATGGCTTTCAACCTGATCACAGCACTAGAACCACTCTCCTGTCCTTCTTAGACACTGTTAACCACAATCTCAATGATGGTAAACTTGTCTCGGCAGTTTTCCTCGATCTGTCTAAGGCCTTTGGCACAATCTCCCATTCTCCCCTTCTTTCCAAGCTCTCACACCTAGGCTTGTCCACTCCCATGCTTGACTGGTTTACTAGTTATCTTACAAACAGACAACAATCCACAAAATGGTTACACTCCCTCTCACCTTTTCTCACTACTTCTACTGGAGTTCCCCAAGGGTCCATTTTAGGACGCCTTCAGTTCAGTATTTTCATTAACAACTTTCACTCTGCTCTCACTCATGGATCTGTAGTTCAATATGCAGATGACTCAACTATTATCTGCTCCAGCACCTCTGAAACAGAACTTCTGACCACCATCCAAATTCTTTCTCCATTACCAAAACCTGGAAAACAAATAATCACCTCGCCCTTAACCCCAATAAAACCAAACTCCTGCTCTTTGTGCCCAAAAAACTATTACTATTAATAAATTAGAATTTATCATTTATTCTTCTAACAAGACTTCCTTAGAGGTACTTCCCCATACCAAGTTACTTGGTGTTACCATAGATGACAACTTAACATTTGACCAACACATCTATAACAACATCAAAAAAACTCACCAAAAACTTGGTACCCTTTACCGGCATAAACACTTTCTAAACTACTCTACTAGAAAAACACTCACCCAAACTTTTTTCCTACCTTTTCTCCTCTATGGTGCCCCGTTCTAACAAACATCCAATCCTCATTAAAAACCAAAATGGATAGCTGCTATAACAAAATTGCTAAGTTTGGGACTAGTTCAAAATATTCATCCCATCACTGCCAATCATTACAATCCCTGAACTGGCTAGAACTTCCACAACATCTCGCATACGTACAACTATCTACAGTATACAAATTTATTCATAAACCTCTTGAATGCCCAGACCTTGCCTCCCTTCTGACTCTTTATCAACCAAACCGACCTCTAAGATTTGAAAATCAATCTTGTATCCAAGTAAAGAGACAAAAACTCCCTGCAGGCCAATACCTCTACTCTTTCACTGTAGCTAAACAATGCCCTTCCACCTCTTCTCCGGACCATTAATAGTGTCCCCTTATTCAAGCAATCACTATACTAATATCTCTCTTCTCATTGGCTCTGCCCATGCACCATCCCCAATTCCTCCATAACCCGATTTCCTAGTGTAACCCTCCTATCCCCATACTCATCATTATTCTTCCTAATTAAGTGTTACCCTTGAAAGCACAGTCTACCTCATCTTGCTTCACATGGTACAAAAAAAAATTGGTAGTTATCCCCTCCTAGCTTATGAGTATTCTATAGTTAACCACATGGTCTATTCTGTCCAATATGTAACTGTGTATGTGTAAGCTATTTGCCATTCTGTTAAACTCTGGATATACTGAATACCTTGCTATGTATCAAAGTTATTTTCATAGCTTCCAGCTATATAAATGTTCAATGTTCAATGTTCCATCTGATTCTGCTGTTGTCACTCCTGTAAATTGTTATATGCTGAAAATAACTATTCAACAAATTTCTATTATCATGTATGTTGTTTTGGAGCTTTTCTCCCTGGGCATCTACTGAAAATTGGCTTACACCAGCCCAGTGGACTTTCCTGGCTAACAAAACCAAATAAATAAATAAATAAATAAATAAATAAATAAATAAATAATATTTATTTCATGATATGTTCCTAGTAATTATTTTAATCTTTTATTTCCATGTGTTTTATCTGTTTTCCATGATATTCTGCTTTGCTGCCTTGTTCGGTTTTGTTTATTGATGTAATCAGTGTTTTGTGATAAAGCACCTTAATAAAGTTGAAGTTAAAGTTGAAAATACCAGATACATACTCCGGAAATGCCCATAGGTTCATATGTTCATAGGTACTTACTAGGCTATTGATCTGTGAGGATCTTTAGAAGCCTAGATATACATTCCCATGATAGTTTTTGCCTTATTACCTTTCATCATTTAAAAGAAAATTGGATAAATCAGATACCATTTATACAAGAAACTGCAAATCAAATCACACAGTCAATTGGTTAGAAGCAATCATTGTTTTTTTTTTAAACGTTATATATGGAACCAGACCAAACCTGATATTCAAACCAGATGTATAATATGGTTGCAGCCATATCGTCAAATAAAATTCATACTTTATAAGCAGATTATCAACATGTCTACCTCACACAGATTTATAGATAACCCAAAGTGCTGGAAACTTAAAAAAAATATATGCTGTCACGTAGTATTTACAGTTGATGGGCTGTTTTTTAATTCTGTATAGTTCCATAACCCATTGCATATTTTAAAGCATTATTACTGCCCATATAAGTTATATTCTAAAAACATAAAACTCAATACACAATTCTGGCAGAACAACGTAAAATGTAACTTATGTGAAATATGCTTATATTTGGATACATAAACCGTCGGTTTAATTTAGATATTGGTACAATGACTTCATCTAAAGGTGTCTTTTAATTAAGATGAGTCCTTGCAAGTTCTAGATTTTGCATTTGCATTAATAAGCTTGTCATAAATACTAGTTGATGTCTTAGAGGTAGGTAATGCGTAGCATACTTAACAATTCATCTGATAGTTTACTTACATTTTCTCCACTCAGTCTGCAACAGACAAGCTTGAATCTAAAGTGCTGTATTTGATGTCAGTTCAAGGGTCTATAGGCTAGGAAGATGATGGGTTGATGTTATAGTTCTTCATTTAGTACTTTTCAATGCATTGCTATTTCTGATTACTTTTCTTTACTTAACTCATGGCTTTGTTTCCCTAAATTTGTATTCATTTATTTTATTTTTGTATTAATTTGTTTCTACCTTACTTAGGTCAAAGCATCGTGAAGCTGATTGATTACTTTGTATATGTAATATATTCTTCACTAGAAATCACTGCATGATCAGAGCTATGTGTAATATGAAGAATCCAGTCATAATCATTCAACCCTTGTCCGCATCTTCATCAACCCTCCTGAAAGTTTAACTCTTTGCTTCACAAGGGTAAAGGAATCAGAAGATCCTTTCATCTTCTCATAGTCAGCACTTGTATTGCTCGTGGAGGACAGAGTTTGTAGGAGAATTTATATCTCTTCTTCTTCCTCATGACATAAGCAGAAAGGATACTCCAAACAAAGCAGGTGGAAAAAGTCTAGATTGTATAACCATGTCATGGCCCACATGTATCCTTCAGTATATGTCACTAAAAGCAGAATCTGAAGCAACGCAATGAATTAACTCCCATACTGATGCTGAAGATTGAAATTCTTATTGCGTTGTGTGTTGCTCTCTACAAAGTTTGCAGCTCAATTCAGATGGAAACTGAAGTATTTAAAGGTCAGCACAGTTTCTGTCTTAATTCAGCCTCATGATACGAAACTTTGTTTTGTGGATGAAGATTACAAAACAGCATTACCTTCATCTTGAAACTATTAGGAGTAAATTTATTGCTGAATGTTCTCTAGTGCAGACAGGAGGCATCTCTGCTTATGCATTTATTAGTTGTTATTAACTCCTTGGGTAATATCAATTCATACAATGGCTACTAATTTTCCCTTCCCAACTTTTTATAGACTCAGATTCAATAATATTCCTTTTCTGTCCTTACCTACCTCTGACTTAACCCACCTGATGTTACTTCTTTTCTATTGCCGTCCTTCCCTCTACCTTATGATCTCTGCATTGCATGCACCCCTCATGGAAAGTGTCTTATTCTTTGCTGTTATTGACCTGTGCTCTGGTCTGCCTTGTATGTACTTTACTTACAGCTACATGACTTCTGAATGTCCGTGACTTTTTTGCTTTTTAAGTCTTTATGATAACATTCAGGGTGGCTATTTTACCCTTTGGTTTGAATGTTATCTGGGATATTTTGCAGGCACTTTAATCTTTATGGGCATCGGCTGGGTTTAAAGACTCTGTGTTTCTGAAGTACAACCAAACCATCCACTTATGTTGTGCTAATGAGATCAATAAAAAGGCCAAAACATGCATGTCCACCGCTAGTTGGGTTTGCTTTTATTAGTCTGAATGTAACCGTAAAGAGTTAAAAAGTAACGCAAAAATCGTGGACATTCAGAAACCATGCAGCTGAAACACTTGATGTTCTTAAGGGATCATTTGCATATTTTCCATGGGCCTCTATTACAAGAGGTTCAAGGAATATAGTGAACAGTTTAGTTTGGCTGTTTTTTTCTTGCAGTTTTGTAACTGAATGGATAAGATTAACTTGCTTTATAAAATTCACTGATGTTGAACTCCAAAATTGTTTTTTCCGTCAGAAACCACTGATGATGTGGTTTGTATTTTTTGTAGTAGCAGTGAGTCAGTGAGAGGATTGTCTCCATGGTTCTGTAACAATGGAATTAGTACACGTAATATTTTGAGGTGTGTGGAGGACTCCACATGCATGATGCAGGGAGGCTTGCCCTCATAAAAAAATGCTTTTTTTAAATGCTTTGAGAGGATGAAGCTTTAACTAGTTAATTTTGTCTAGATGAACTTTCAGCTAATGTAACCTTAATGAAACACAGGTGAAACCCTTAAAGAGAATAATGCTGTAGAAACCAAGTACTATTAAATATACTCTTAAAAATGATATTTCCTAGTTTATTGGAAAATTCACCCTCAGTGATTTAGTGAAGAAGCTACTTTGATTTAAATGTTTGTATTATTTTACTGATTAACCTTTTTACCAAAATCCACTATTGTTTGTTTGTGTCTTTCGGCTTTTTCCTGGTCAGGGGTCGCTACAGCGGAACTCCGGTCCACTAATGACTGGCAGTTGATTTTTACGTACTGGCTTGCCAGTCCTGCCGCACGACCTTCAACGAAGGTACGCCCATTCACTCATGTCTCCACCCAGAAGACGCTCTAGCTGAGAATCGAACCGGACTGCGTCATACTGTGAGGCGACAACGCTACCGCAGCACCACCACCGTTTTACCAAAATCCACTATACTTTGTTAAATATAATGTTTCTTTGTTAGACTTCTTAAATACAGGTGCACATTTATATAGCTATGTAAGCCTGATGGTTTATATACTCTGAACCATGCTTCTGAATAAGGCTGAATGATTTTTCCTATCTGTGGTCTCTGTAATTTAGATGCATATACTATGTTGCATTTATTCTTTGCATTAATACATATATATATATATATATATATATATATATATATATATATATATATATATATAAAAGTAATAGATGGAACAGCAAATCTTTTAAAAAGAATACTAATAGATAGAAAAATGAAAGCCAAGAGAGCTGTTCAAAATTATTTATGTGTTATTTTACACCATCATGTGGCCACTAGAAGACTACTAACCACTATAACTTTCTTGTTAATAAATTTTCTTTACCTCTTCAATTTCTTTATGGTCTTCAGAGATATGAGAAAAGAGAAAAAAAATACATAATAAAAACAAAACTTACGGTTGCATCTTTGCTAGCTGAATAGAAAAAAAGTGTTGTTCCTCTAAGTTCTGCCCAGTATGATCGGAATTCCTGTTCAGAAATATAAAAGCAAGCATTATTTTTTAACAGCTGTGCAGAGATAAACTTCTATCAAGCAATCAATGAACGTTATTAAGAACTAAACAATGCAATTCTTAGTCAAATGAAGTTATGTTCTCATATTTTCACCTTATTGTATATAAATGGCTACCTGTGCATGACAATAAAGTTTTTTTCTAGCTTCAGGTTGAGGTTGGCTTGACAGTACAAGGGTCTGCATAACTAGCAGTACAAGAGGCCATCAGTTGTGAGTTTGTGGTGGTGGTGGTGGAGGGATATGCACCCCCATGTCACCACTGCTGCATGGATTACTAATTCCCTTTGACATACACATGCAAAAGTTTTATCAGGTCAGTTGTGTCCCCTTACTTGTTTATTGATCCATCACTGAGGATGTCCAGACTTACTGTGTCACAGAACAGGCTTTTCAAGATATAAACAGTCTCCTAGGTAATGACCATTGAGTGTGTCTTGCAACTACCCATGGCCACGGAGGATATTTTCTCTGATAGTGGGCTGGTGTGTACTTTATGCTGCATGTAGGTGAAAGATGTGATCTTCTGACTTAATTGAAAGTGAAAATGAAGCATAGTATGTAACCGTGGTTTATTGTATCCTATAGTTCAGCTGTAGTTTTCCTACTAGTGCAGTGTCAGAGGTTTGGTGGGAAGTAAAAGTATTACCCTGAATAATACTCAGCCATAACATGTTTATTGTGTTTCCTGTGATAATGAAAAAAATGCTGAGAAAAAAATAATCACTGTAGCAAAAAGTTTGAGGAAACCTGTGCTGCACCTTGCTGCATTTCCTCATGAACCAGATTTGTTTTTTGTGCTGTATACGTATTTAATAGTACCAAAAACATAGCTTCAAGTACTGATTCAGTTTACTGCCTTACTAAATGATCCAGAGTCTACATCATATAAGAATAAAGCACAAACCTTTGTTATAACATCATTTCAAATAATGAGCAAAAAATATCAAATGTCCTGCAGGAGAGGTGCACTGCTGACAAAAGCTTGTTACTTTTCTGTACATTTGTGTGCATATGCAGCATTGCATTGTTGCATTGAAGGGGTGGAAAGTGGAAGTAGTTCTGGAGTTCTGGACTATGCATATATTTGTGTGTGTGTATATATATATATATATATATATATATATATATATATATATATATATGTATGTATAAACTCCTTTTGAAAGGTAATGAACCTGAACATAAGCCTGAACATAAACCCCTACATGATAATGAGATAATAAGATGGGTTGCCAACTGGCTCACGGACAGAACCCACATGGTAAGAGTTACGGGAGCTAGGTCTGACTCTAAACCGGTTACAAGTGGCATTCCCCAGGGCTCAGTCCTGGGGCCCCTCCTGTTCGGCATATACTTCTTAAAGGTACAGGCAAGCGCAGGAGTGGACTATGGCTGACCAAGTTCGCAGATGACTGCAAACTAGGGGCTATAATTGACTCTCCAGCTGACACAGACATCCTCCAAAAGGGTCTCACTGAGACAGATACCTGGTGTCAAAACCATGGCCTCAAGCTAAATGCCAAAAAGTGCATAGTCATCCCCTTTGGAAAAAAACAAAATACCCACAAACTATCACATAGGTGGTATCCCCCTAAATATGGAAGATGTAATAAGGGATCTGGGGACCCAAGTAGATAGTAACCTCTTCTTTGATAATCAAATTGCCAAAGTGGTTAGAAAATCCTTCTATGTGGCCCACCTAATCACAAAAGGGTTTGCATCCAGATCGAAAGAGGTTATTGGGCCCCTCTACGCATCACTCATCAAACCTATCATAGAGTACAATGCCCCATTTGGGATGTACCTTACAAGACACCTGCAACAACTGGAAAGACCACAGAAGTACCTCACCAAAAGGATCACTGGCCTCAAGCAGATGCCCTATGCAGCTCAACTGAAGAAACTCCAGGTGTACTCTGCTGCATACTGCCTACTCAAAGGTGATCTCTGCCTGACATACAAGGCCATGTCCAACCCAGAATTGATGGACATGCTCCACCTAAAGAAAACCATATCCCCTTGGGCCACATGCTCCAGGGATCTAAACCTCACCACAACAATAAATAGGACATGCTGAAAGGATAGATTCCTGTCCCAGAGACTTCCCATGCTCTGGAACAAGATTCCAATCTACATTAGGCAGAGCTCCTCGCTAACCCTCTTCAAGAGAAACCTTGTTGAGTAGATGGGAAACAGAAAGTTTACCCCAGGCATCACTTCAATGGCTCTGCTGGACAGAAGCACAGGGAACTAATCTAAGGGGGCGGCGAAAGCCAACACATTCTGGCTAGACTTATAAATGCCTTTGGGCAGATAGCCTAGTATCTACCTATGAACCTACGAACCTAACGAATGAAATTATGACTCACCATGCAGTAAGATGGAAATTGTAGGCATACCTCTCAACCTCTTAGTGCAAGAAATCTGGACAAAGCCTCACAAAATGGGGGGGACAAAGGCCCAAAAATGGGGTCAGATTTTAAATCTTGCTCTTATAAACTTAGAATGTTACTAGAGTAACAGGGATTGTGTTTACATACATTTTCTGAACAATTTAAAGTCTGAAACTCAAACATATGTCATTATTTGCTGACTTCAGTCCTCAGATCATCTCAGTGATTTCACAGAAAACCACAAATGTTATGAGGAATAGACCAAAAATATGAGGCAAAAATCTGGACATTCTGTGAAAACCTGGACAGTTGAGGGGTATGGCAGGATATAGCTAGCCTTTGGTCACTGAGGAACAAAAATAAGGGTGAAATATGTCTGTTCCTATGGGAGTCATGATTACTAGTGTGTGTGTGTGTGTGTGTGTGTGTGTGTGTGTGTGTGTGTGTGTGTGTGTGTGTGTGTGTGTGTGTGTGTGTGTGTGTGTGTGTGCATGATTGTACATTCAAGAGCCAATGTGTTGGAACACTTTATTTTTGTGAAAGGAATTCTGTGCATCTCCCATGATGCCTTGGTAATACAGATTCCAAATATATTTGTACAGTTCTTTTTTTATTTTTTCATAGCTTCGCTCTAGTTGGATCCCATATGAATTTCATGCAGGACTTTTTGCTTTTTTCTGTACTCATCGGTGAGTTCTGCAGTAACAATGATTAAAAGAATTTGCAGAAGGTGACACTGCTAAGTAGCTGAAAGCACAAATCAATGTGACCAAAAGTCAATTCTTCTCATACCTCTCAACCTCTTAGCACAAAAAATCTGGACAACACCAAAAATAATGGGGGGACAAAGGCCCAAAAATAGGGACAGATTTTAAATATTGCACTTACAAACTTATAAAGTTGCTAGAATAGCAGTTTTTTTTTGTTTGCTTGTACTTTCTGAACCTCAAATGTAAGTCATTATTTGGTGATTTCAAACCTTAATGACTTGCCAGAAAGTCACAACTTTTATTTGGAACAGATTAAAAATATGAGGCAAAAATCTGGTCATTTGAGACGTAAGGTTCTTCTCTATCATTAGCACAGACAATATGCCTGTTTGGTGGAATTTGATGTGTTTTCCAGTGAAATTACATAATAATGTCACTAATAAGTTCATAGGTTAGTACTAGGCCAACTGCCCTTATGGGCCATTTTAAGCCTAGTTAATTACCCCATGTGAGAATCAAACCCTGCACCTTGTGTTTGTAAGATAAACACCTTAACCATTAAGCCAACCTCCCACGCTATTAGTGAAAGATCTAAAATGAAATAATACCATGATGCAATTCATTTAATTCAATGACATATGCCATGCATAAACTCCCTGTCCACCCTTGCTTACCTTACTAGCCTTCCTTTTCATTTCCTGTCCTACGATCAAGACGCTACAGAACCATGAAACATTTTGCCTAGTAATCTAATGTTTTTCTTCTTTCCTGCAGTGCTAGACCTCATGAAGAAAACTAACAGCTGAGTGAGGTTGTACCATAAAAGATGAAGTAAATGAATCCTAGTAATGCTGCCTTTCTTTCTCTCTCTCTTTCTTCTTTTTGTCCTGTCACTCACAAAAAATCATTTCCTTTTAGAAGATGTCTGTGAGTGTGCCTTAAGATCTCAAATACCCCATGCTTAAAGACACATTGATTTTGCTATCCTTCCCGTGGACTAGTGTGCACCATCCACACTTTTATTGTGTTTTCCACTCCATCCTTGGAGGCTATGAGAAGCAGGGATTCCTGCAGTTGTGGAAACTGTTTACTGTAGAAACAGAAGGTATTGTACAAACACATTCTTTATAGAGAGGTGAAGTTATCATACATCAGCATATGAATGAATGGCTTATTTAGCATTTTGTGTGTCTTACTGCATGTGCAGTTCTCTCTCATTAATAGAAAATGTACAGAGTGTGCTAAATAAAATAAGTAGGTAATCCTAGCACATCCAGGTCCTCCTGTAGTTCATAGTCATTACAATGGCCAAGAGCTTCGGGGTGGATCTGACTGATGTGTGCTTTGGTGACTGCTTTGTTAAATCTGGGATAGTCCACATGTTCATTTGTCATGTGCATGGATTGTTTGGATCTTCACTATATTTATTTATTTTACTTGCCCAGCAAATGTGCCAAATTGCACAAAAGCGGATTATGTACAGCACTGATCCCTGCTTTTGTAATTAGATGAATCTTCCACATACATTTGTGCACACCAAAGTAATTCCAAGTATAGCCATATCCAGCTGAATGCAAATCTAAGTAATATGTATAATATTCTAACATTTATAAGGAAATAGAACAGCACACTGTAGAAAAAGGAGAAATGAAAAGCAGCCAAAAATATGGTCTGTTGAACTATAAAACTAAGAATATGAATAAGAAAGGAAGAAGACAGAGTGAAGAAAGGTAAGGGGACCTTTGCTTGAAGACTGCTAGAAACAAGTTCCTTGGTACATGAACCATTTAAGAAATAATACTGTACAAATCTAGATATGCAGCACAACTCTATCTTGAGATGAGATTCATGAGAATGATGTCAATTTTGTATAAAAGCAGTTCTTCAAATGCAAACTCAGTCAAGAATTGGTCATCAAATCTGATGAAAATGGGAGGCAAAAAAGATGCCCCACAACCTATTGAATGTGCTACATCCCTTATATATTTGCCATTATTACAGTCAACCCTGTGATGCGAGTAAGCACAAATACCCCTTACGCTGACTCATTTGGAGGAATCTGCACTTTAAGTGAAATGGCTAAAATCCTGATCTGTATCACTATCAAAGAATTCCCTTGCCTCATGGATTCATGAATGTATAATGTAAGTCTTAATCCAAGAGGCCAAGCTAGTTAATGTGATACAAGGATGATACATCAATGACACTGAAATCATGTTCAACTGCACAAAAAAAATCAAAACTGATAAACAATAACATAGATTTCCACAAAGAATGAAGTGTTATTAATTTTAAAACTAAAATGTGCATCTGCAGTTTAATGTACTCCATGTATAAATCTCTTACAATGAATGGGTAATGAACTGCAATTGCGGGTTATCTTGCATTTCCTCAAAGACCCGATCATCAGACTTTTAACTACCCCATCCTATCAGGGCATTTTTTACTGTTTGTAAGAGACTGCTGTATACCACTGTATGGAGTTTCTCCCCTACCAATTATAGTGCACCCATTTAGAAAGTGTCTATAAGTTCAGGACTTATGGGGGAGTAAAACTTTTTGATGTGCTCAGGTAGTTTGACTGTAGGTTGGGTGTGTCCATCAACTGTAAGTGATGAGCTTTTTCCTAATGTCGTACTTCAGTTGTCTGTAGTATTAATTCATTTACTCAAATATGCTCATTGTTTTGTGATCATGCCAGAGCCTTTGAGAGACGTTTTGAAGCCATCCTTGGCAAGAAAACTAAATTAGGTATTATTCTGTACTTGCATTGCTTGTTATCATTACATTGTGAATAATTTCTCTGCTATTTATTGTTTTTCCTGCACTTGTTTAGCGTTTTAAGTTGCATTTTGTAACTGCTGTAGGGCTGCTGTTCTGCATTTAAATACACTATATTTGCTGTTTTTCAGTGCTTTTATGCATCTATTTGTGGTTTCCTAACCTTTGGGCTCCAAACCAGTCATTTTACTTTAAGGGCATCAAAATCTGCACTCCTGTGGCAGAAGAGGGCTGATTTCACCTATCTGAACTGGAAATTGATGGTGGAAGGCTGATTGTATGCTTGCTTGATTAGTCTCAGGGCACAATTAGTATAAAACATGACCTTTTCTGCTTGCGTATAAGCCTCACATTTCAGCAGTTCTGCTGTTTGTGCAGCAGAAGTTATATAAGCTTCACATATGCGCAATTCTGCTGTTTGTGCAGCAGCAGTTAGTGGTGTCATCTGAAGTGGCATTTTGCCTATAAAAAATACCTCAGAAATTTTCCTCAGTCCTGTGCTGCTGCAGGAGCAACAGAGTTGCATGCTAAGCAGCATTTCCACATTTAGTTAAGTATATATTACATTATTACAGCACCCAGGACCATCACTTCTCAAACAGCAACTTGTTCGGGTGCTGGGCAGCATCGGTTAATAGGTAAGCAGCCATCCCTCATCTGGTTGCAAATACCCTTCACTTTTTTCCCACACACTGGGACCTGGGAAGGCAGCCCACTTTCCTACTATCTCTGCATCCAGGTTGGTGGATATGGGCATCCTGAGGCAATGTAGCAATTTCCTTATGTACACAGACAACAACTTAATTCTGGAATAGATAAACACAGTATATGAGAGATGTAGTTACACAATACCACTGGAGACTAGACTCTCACATGCCGGCACAAATAACACCAAACAGGTTATCAGTGACACACATCAGTATCTCTACTAACAAATGACTAGGCACATAGATCCACATATGCGGAGTTGCTCACATGTAACTTCCCCAAAGCACAAAGGCCTCAGAGATATAGACTTCAGAAACTCTGCATGCACACAAAGACAAATCCCACCACAGCACATAAAACCACACCTCATTGGTTCTCATCTATCTACCCCATAAGGTGTAACACCCCACAACTCAATACTTTGATCATAGGAGCACCAGGCTGGATAAGAAGATGGTTACAGTTAGTTGCCTGTCAGGAGCCAGAATCCATCAGATCGTGCAAGCACTCATGTCATTAAATCCAAGTACCAGTATGACTTAGTCATAGTACATGTGGGCATAAATGACCTGAGACATACCCTGGACTATGTAAGTTATCACCCAGATGACATGCTTCTTGATATCGTCCCATGTTTTTAGTTTCCCTCCCATTAGTATCTATGGCCAATACTTAGCCATATCTTGTTTTTGCACCGCCTCCACAGTGCATTTCTTCCCTCCTCATCATTATGTTTGGCCCTTATTAAGATGATTCTGTCTGTCCATCCTTTACATTCTGGATCTCTCCATCTCTTACTAAATACATTCTGTGTTGCCCTAGTCCATGGTAAACTTACTTTTTTTTCTGGACCCTATCCAACATCTAAATTAAAAAAAACATCCCATAAGGCTACCAATATTCAGACAAATTTGAGCTCTCCTAGGAGGGCTGTCTTCCCAGGCTGATGAGCCTCACCTACCTGGAGCAGTTGGTTTTAAGATGCCAGTTACTTGCCTTCACCCCATCTCCTGTCAGTACAAATGGTTTCACACATGAAGTCCAGGGGTTGGAGCTGGGATGTCAGAGGCAATTAGAGATGCATGCCATGGGAGCATTTTATAGATAGAGGAAGCTTATACTCACTACCACCCCCTGGCTATGACAACCTTTAAAACTTGTAGTACTGTGTATAATGCACAACACGCATTGTTGTCTATGGTACTGTGTATGCTAGACAACAGACATTGTTGTCTTTGGTGCTGTGTATATTACATAGAAAGCATTGATATTTGTGGTGCTATGTATTATATATGGCAAGCACTGTTGTCTGTGGTACTGTTTATATTACACAACAAGCAGTGTTCTCTGTGGTACTCTTTCTTTATACTAAGCAATAATCATTGTTGTCTGTGGCACTGTTTATACTACATAACAACACTGCTGTCTGTGATATTGTTTATTCTACACAACAAGCATTGTTGTCTGTGGTACTGTTTATAGTACACAGCAAGCACTTTGTCTATGGTACTGTTTATACTACACAACAAAAATTGTCTGTGGTACTGGTTATACTATACAACAAGCATTGTTGTCTGTGGCGCTGTTTGTACTACAACAAAAATTGTTGTCTGTGGTACTGGTTATACTACATAGCAAACACTATTGTTTGTAGTTCTGTGTATATTACACAACAGACATTGTTGTCTGTGGTACTGTTTATACTACACAGCAAACGTTGTTGTCTGTGGTACTGTTTATACTACACAGCAAGCATTGTTATCAGTGCTACTGTGTACACTACACAATAATCATTGTTGTCTGTGGTGCTGTGTACACTACACAACAAGCATTGTTGTCTGCGGAGCTGGGTATAATATACAACAAGAATTTTTGTCTATTGTGTTTTGTATGTAATACATCAAGCTTTATTGTCTGGTACTTTGTATGTTAGGCAACAGGCATTGTTGTCTTGGGTGCTGTGTATACTACAGAACAAGAATTGTCTATGGTGTGGTGTATAAAACACATAATGCACTGTTGTCTGTGGTACTGTGTATGCTAGGCAACATGCATTATTGTCTGGGGTTCTGTGTATACTACACAACAGGAATTGTGTGTGGTACTGTTTATACTATAAAACAAGCATTGTTGTCTGTGGTACTGTTTATTCTACACAAAGAGAATTGTTGTCTGTGGTACTGCTTATACTACATAGTATGCATTGTTGTCTATGGTACTGTTTATACTGCACAACAAGCATTGCTGTCTGTGGTACTGCGTATACTGCACAGCAAGCATTGTTGTCTGTGTTTCTATTTATACTATTTAGCAAGCTTTGTTTTCTGTGGTACTGCTTATACTATAGAGCAAGCATTTTTGTGTGTGGTATTGTTTATATTACTCAACAAACATTGTCTATGGTACTGTTAATATTACACAGCGAGCACTACTGTTTGTACTGCTATGTATACTGCACAACAAACATTGTTGACTGTGGCAATGTGTGTGCTAGACAATAAGCATTGTTGTTTTTAATACTGTATATACTATACAACAAACATTGTTGTCTAAGGTACTGTTTATACTGCACAAAAAGCACTGTTTGTGGTACTGTTTATACTACACAAGAAGCATTGTTGTGTCTGGTATTGTGTATGCTAGACAGCAGGCATTGTTGTATGTAGTACTATGTATACTACACAACAGTCATTGTTGTTTGTGGTACTGTGTATGCTAATCAACAGGCATAGTTGTATGTAGTACTGTGTATACTAAACAAGAAGCATTGTTTTCTGTGGTAGTGTTTATACTACACAACAAACATTGTTGTATGTGTTACTGGTTATACTACACAGCAATCATTGCTGTCTGTGGTACTGTTTATATTAAATGACAAGCATTGTTGTCTGCATTACTGTTTATACTACACAACAAGCATTGTTATCTGTGTTACTGCTTATATTAAACAGCAAGGATTGTTGTCTGTGTTACTGTTTGTACTATACAACAAACACTGTTATTTGTGGTACTGTTTATAGTACACAGATGCATCGTTGTGCATGGTACTTTTTATATTATACAACAAGCATTGTTGTCTGTGGTACTGTTTATACTACACAGCAAACATGGCTGTCTGTAGTATGGTGTATACTACACAAGAAACATTGTTGTATGTTGTACTGTTTATACTACACAACAAGCATTGATGCCTGTGGTACTGTTTATACTACACAACAAGCAATTTTGTTGGTGGTTCTGTTTATACTACACAGCAAGCATTATTGCCTATGGTGCTGTCTACAGTACATAGCAAGCATTGTTGACTATGGCACTGTTTGTACTAGACAGCAAGCACTGTTGTCTGTGTTTCGACTACACAGCAAGCATTGTTGTTTATGGTACTGTTACTACACAACAAGCACTTTTGTTGGTGGTTATGTTTATACTATACAACAAGCATTGTCTGTGGTACTGTTTATAGTACATAGCAAGCATTGTTGGACTGTGGTACAGTTTATACTAGACAGCAAGCACTGTTGTCTGTGGTACTGTTTGTGCTACACAGCAACCATTGTTGTCTGTGGCACTGTTTATACTCTTTATACTACACAAAAAACATTGTTGTCTGTGGTATTGTTTATACTACACAGCAAGCATTGCTGTCTGTGGTATTGTTTATAGTACATAAGCATCATTGTCTGTGGTAGTGTTTATAGTACACAGCAAGCATTGTTTTCTGTGGTACTGTTTAAACTACACAACAAGCATTGTCGTCTGTGGTATTGTTTATACTACACAGCAAGCATTGTTGTCTGTGGTACTGTTTATACTACACAAACATTGCTATCTGTGGTGTTGTGTATACTATACAGCAAACATTGTTGTCTGTGGTACTGTGTATACTACACAACAAGCATTGTTTGTGATGCTGCTTATACTACAAAACAAGAAGTGTTGTCTGTGGTGTGGTGTGTCCTAAACAACAAGTGTTGCTGTCTGTGGTCCTGTGTATACCACACAGCAAGTATTATTGTTTTAGTAATGTCTATACGACACAGAAGCATTGCTGCATGTGGTACTGTTTATTCTAGAAAACAGGCATTGTTGTCTATGGTACTGTTTATTCTACACAGCAAGCAGTTTTGTCTGTGACATTGTTTATAGTACACAACAACACAACAAACATTGCTGTCTGTGGTACTGTTTATAGTAAACAACAAAAACTGTTGCCAGTGTTACTGTTTATACTGTACAGCAAGCATTGTTGTCTTTGGTGCTGTTTATGTTAACCAACAAGCATTGCTGTCTGCCTTACTTTTTTTACTGTACAACAAACACTGTTGTCTGTTGTACTGTTTATATTAAACAGCAAACATTTTTGCTTGGGTCCCTGTTTATACTACAGGGCAAGCATTGTGGTCTGTGGTAATGTTTATGCTACACAGTAAGCATTGTTGTCTGTGGTGCTGTGTATACTACTTAGCAAGCATTATTGTCTGTGGTACTTTTATATTACACAGCAAGCATTGTTGTCTATGATACTGTTTATTCTACACAGCAAGAATTGTTGTCTGTGATATGCTTTATACTACACAGCAAACATTGTTGTTCCTGGTACTGTTTATACTACACAACAAACACTGGTGTCTGTGGTACTGTTTATACTACACAGCAAGCATTGTTGTCTGTGGTACTGCTTATGCTACACAACAAACATTGGTGTCTGTGGTTCTGTTTATACTACACAGCAAATATTATTGTCTGTGGCAGTGTGTGTACTATATGGCAGGTCTTGTTTTCTGTAGTACTGTATATATTACACAACAAGCATTGTTATTTGTGTTACTATTTATACTACACAACAAACACTGTGGTCTGTGGTACTGTGTATACTACACCAGTATTGTCTGTGGTACTGTGTATAGTGTATAACAAGCATTGTTGTTGGTGGTTCTGTTTATACTGCACAGCAAGCTTTGTTGTCAATATTATTGCTGGTGGTTATTCATTCCCTGGTGTGCTGAAAATTTCAAGATTTCTATAAGCTCAGATACTAGAGTGAAGTTAATTGCAAAATTCTTGATTAACTTCATCCATCTACAACTCCTTTTTTTTGCATTTATGCACATGGGTTCGGAGTGTCACTTCAGCAGTGATAATCATCTAGAGCCAGGGTTTACATCTCTGGGGGGGGGGGGCTATTCCTTGATTAACTGTATCTCCTTAATGAATGTTTCCTTTGCCATTTTAAATTCCATTTGTCTTACTCTTCCCTATTCTTCATTATGTGTACATAGTCCAGAAAAGAAACCACTGCTACCGGTCACTTCCCAAAGGACTTACCACTTGCTACTCACTTTGCTTTTTTCATAGGGAACTTAAGTTTGTCAGCAGCTGGATGACTGGCACTCAGAATGTTGTCACTGGAAGGATAATGGTTTCTTGTGAAGATGATTAAAGTCAAAGAAGAACAAGAAGGTAAATGCTGTGTTTTTATTATTTTCTACATCTTCTTTAAGCAATCTTTGAGTTAGTACAGATATAGTTTGAGGCTGAGGGGGGTTGCTTTCACATAGAGTCTGAAGACAGCTTTGGCCCCAACCAAAAACAAGTTTTTATGTTTTCCAACCTTGGAAGTGTCTCTGTTTTGTGTAGTGCCCTCCCAAGATTTTAGATGTTCTGGGAACACGTTGATTAAATGGGACATAACTATTCATAGTAATCTCCCTTTTCATTCTAGTAAAGTTTCATGCAACCCCACATTTTGTAGGACTGTGGAACTAAAACCAGTCCATAGGAACCAATGTGCATTGTCTTCTGCAATTTTTGGCAAGCCCTAGAGTTGTTCCAAAATACAATGACCATTTTTAACATAATATTAAAATAGTGTAGCAACTTTGGAGACTTTAATATCCTTTCAGCGATAGAGGTTTAGCACATCACCTCATTAGGTGCTAGTGATAGTGGCATTCCATACTTTAAATGTTTAATTCTGCACACCTTGAGTATCACAGCTCTTGGCTTTGTGCAGCTAAGTTTCAGGTTTAATAAGTCCCTGAAGCATATTTTCATCTTGCACATACTCACTTTTAAAATACCTTTTGCTTGCTCAATCTGTTGCTAATGTAAGATGAAAATGGAGTTAGACCAGAGCCAGTATGCAATCTGTTGTTCACATACCAGGTGGTCAAAAAGATATTGCAATATGGCTACAAACATGAAAACATCTTAGGAATAGTATACAACAGATTTAATATTGTATTTTATGTTTTCACTGTTCATCTCTTCTACCATGTATCTATATCTAATAAATCAGCTATCCCACAATGCTTACAGACGTGGTTTTCAACATTGCCTTGTTGCAAAGATAGCCAATTATAACATGCTTAATTATAAATGAATATGTGAATCTTCATCTACTAAGCTAAATATGATTCTACACAGTCTATAAAGCTTTTTTTTGTTTTGTTTTTGGCAGAACAAAACATTTTAAGCAGGAAAAGAACACTAACCATTTAATCCAGTTCTGAGTTATTGAAATCTGTACTTTCAGTGTCTGGTGTGCTTCACACATTTACTGCACTGTAATATTTTATCTCAAATGTACTTACATCGGATTAGGTACAATCCATAATTTTACGAAATGTTTCATTGATGCTGATGTGAGTTAAACAGCTGATGTATCTTTTGACAGGATTCTGTGACATTATTATACATTGTCAACTAATAAAATCTACACAGTGAGCATCTGTTTCCAATTACATTGTGTTTAAACTTTGTTTCTTAAACATGCCATTTTCAGCAGGTAAATAGTTGTTAAAATGTAACAACTTTTATTGTGTTTCATATATGGTTAATTCTGTTAAAGCAATCTGTACCTCCTTCTCAGTGTATGCTTTAACAGTTGTAAGGGGAAACAAACAATACGAATACCTTTTGGAATAAAATGTATAACAAAGGCAGTCAAAGTCTTAATTTTATGGAAAACAAAAGTAAAGAGTTAGAATTACTTTTAAGGCTGACACTACTGAATTTTATCGTCATTATGTATGCCTTACAGATTAATGTTCACATATTTTAATCCATAGTCTGTAAAAAAAAAAAAAAAAAAAAAAGTGACACCGTATACAGTACATTGTTGAACCATAACTGATCTCATCCCTTGCCACAATACACATAAAAAAGAATTCTGTTTTTTAATTAAAATGAATATTTTCAGTTTTATTACAGCTGATGAACGTATAAGGTTACAGCACAAAAGACAGCAAAGATGCAATATTTATTTGTAGTGCATTGGATGGTGCCATTAAGTACCAAAAACTCAGAAAAAGATAAACTAATGTGAGATCCAATCTTAACAGAGTTTAGAGATACTTAACCAAAGTTTGTTAAGTACATCTAAGCACTGATAAGGTTGTGGCTTGTGCTAGGGACTAACAGTGGACAGTGTCATCCAGCAAAGAATATTGGTAGAAGGTAAAACAGCTTTTGGAATTTGTTAGAATACTCTGTCACATAAACAGAATGTATGGTAAACAAACTCACAGCCTTTTGAAGTTTTTTTACCTTCTGCCAGGTAAGCACCTCATTTTCCCAGCTGCAAACTGTCCGTGATTATAGAGAACATTTCTTATTTTGCTTCATATTTTTGCCACGTCCCATAACATTTTTGAATTTCAGTTAAACTGAGAATTGCAATCAGTCATTAAAGACAGTCATTAGAGTTTCATATTTTTTATTGGTCAGAAAATATACGTTGATGCAAAACCTGCTGTTGTTATAACTTTTTTTCTTAAGTGAATTAGGGCAATATTTAAAAACTGTGACTGATTTTGATCCTTTATCCCCCTCCCCAAATTCCTAAGCAAAGAAATTGAAAAGTATGCTGCAGTCAGTTTGACGGTGCTCGCTAAGGACTTTACTGGCTTTCAAAGCCAGTAATAAACTTCTTGCTATACACTTTTTTTTTTTGTATAAAGGGTAGTATACGTATAAAGCTGCATGAATGATACACAATTATGACTAGGTCCAATTGAATGTCTTAGCATCCCTGTTTTGAATACATAATAAATTGGTCATGATTGCAGACCTGATCATAATCCTGTATAAAGTATATTATCAAAATTAGTTTTGGCATACTAATGTTTGACATATATAATATTACAATATTTTTGTTCAGTATGCTTGAAGTTGCTCAGTACATTGATAATAAAAGTTTTTCTTAACAGGAGATCTGGTTAGCCTGTTAGTAAAATAAGGAAACAGCTAGAAATGGTACCACAAACCATACAAAAAATATCTATGTTGTATCTTCAAAAGTAATTTTTTTCTTCTTTCTCAGCTGCTTCATCACATCCTATAAATAAAGTTAATAAATATTACCTGTGGCAGGCACCATTTTTAAAACTACAATCCACTCTCCTACAGGCCCCATGAGGAGCTCAGTGTCTCTCCAGTAAGTGTTTTACAACTGTAAATGCCTGTTTATGTTGAATTGTATTAGACATTTTACAACTGTATATGTTTATTTTGAATTGTATTAGACATCTAATATGATTTATGCTTTATTATTGGAAGTTACTATGGCATGCTAGCATTTGTATGCACCAAGTAATTTTTAGTATAATAGTATGTATGGACTATTTGCATAGCTGCACCTTGTTCACTAATGTTATTCATGTACTTGTGCTGTGTGTAGACAGCTCATACTGGTGTCTAATTATTTCTATATAATCGTGCTGTTACTGGTGGATAGAATCACATTAGAGAACCACTACAGATTGCTGCTCACTATATTTTTATCTGTGACTGCATAACTGTCTGAGGTTTTTTTCTAACAGATGTTCTTCCATTTGGCTCAGTATCTGCATATGCTAGTAGTTGGTTCAAGACATTGTCCTGCATGCGGTAGCTATTTGCTCAGTTTGTTTTTTGTAATCTGTATAATATATATTTACCATCTCAAAAGTGCTTACTCCTCTCTGTACTCTTCTTTTCTAGACCTAACACCACTCTTAAGTATTCAACTGCGGTACCACCTTTATCATTCTTGTAAGAAAAGCGCAGTCCGGGTCTGAACTGTCTGCAAACAGCTAAAGTTAACTTTGAGTATGTGTATACCTGTTTGAGCCAATATTCATTTTCCCCTGGAGAGCACTCTGCTTTGGCTTGTAAGCAGCCCCCCACACACACACACACATCTTCCACTTTCTCTCTTATTCCCTTCTGTTAGCAAATAGTATCCATAACTGGTCAATACTGTGTGTTTGTTAATTTAAACTGAGACCACAGTAGCCTACTGATACAAGGTTATCCTGCTTTTCCACCTGTGAAATGGTTAAGAAATGACTTACAGTTTCAGAGCAGTCCTTGTTCAATTGTGATTGTTTCTTAAACACAAACTTGTCTTTGCTTTGGCTCATTAGCAGCAGTACAAAGAACTGCCTGCTCACACCCTTGTTCTCCCCTCCCCCTTCCCTGTTTATTACCTTAAGACAATCCCAAAGTTAATAAATATTACCTGTGGCAGGCACCATTTTTAAAACTACAACCACCCTTGTCACTATCATATGTTCATTTATCAGTTAACTCTGTTAACTGATTGTTTCCAACCCCCTCATATGAGCAACTAACAGGGTCTCTACCTGCTTCGCTCCCCACCCTGTACCCTGCCCCCTATTCCCTCCTGCCCCCGGTGGTCCCACCTTTATTGCACTCACAAACCCCTCCCATTTTTCCAATAGCCAACCACAGCGCTAACCCAACACTACCTCTTCCATCTTCCCACTACTATCACACCTCCTCAACTAACATGTACAAGCGCACCTTACCTATGCTCACTGCATGCACTCTCCTTGCATATCTTATATCCTACCAAAGCTCCATCATTCACCCACTCAACCACTACCACTGTACTACTACTCACACCACCACTCGTCTCACCCTCACTCAGCTCCCCTCCCACCAGCTCAAGAACCATCCCTATGCACTCCCACATATTCTACTATATTACTCAAACATAAAGCATCCCTACAATTTAACATAGTAACCCTCCCATCATACCTATTACCCATAGAGCACAATCATAAAGTTTCCCTTATAAACAAACACATTCAAAAACTGAGAAAACTAATAACCTCATGCATATCAAAACTAGCCCTAAGTGAAGGCATCCACCCCAACCCTGGCCCTACCATCTCCAACCCCAATCCTCATAATCAGACTAGAAACCACAACTTCTCCCATATTACAGCCAATAGAAAGCCAAGTGACTTCCTTCTACTAAGCCTAAATATTAGAAGTATATCCAACAAAGTCTATGAACTCCATGCCACCATAGACTTGTACTCCCCAGATATAGTCATCCTGACAGAAACCTGGCTAAAACCTCACATTACCAGTGAGCAAATACTCCCTACAGGTTACGGCATACTAAGAGTAGTCCGGCTAAACAAGAAAGGAGGTGGTGTAGCTGTAATATTTAAACAGCATCTAAACATCCAGATCTTAAAATCATCAGCTCCACAAATAGGCAATGAAGAAATAATATATACCAACCTCAAAATAAACCAAAACAAAACCATCAACATAATTGGATGCTACTTCCCACCTGGCCAAAACATCCCTCCACTAGAAAACCTCCTCAGCTGGTCTACCCACCATCTCCCCCAAGAAACTATCATTTTAGGTGATTTCAATATTGACTGGCAATCCTATTCTGGCAACCATCCAACCCATCATGTAAACCTTCATGGCTTCACCCAACTAGTCCAGTCACCAACCAGGATAAATACAAACTACAGCAAGCACACTACCCTGGATTGGATACTAGTCAGTCACTGAGGCTATCTGATAAGAGCCCCCAGTCATATATAACAGGCTGCTTATCAGATAGCCTCAGTGATCATTCCCCAACATTCCTACTCAAAAAGTACCTATACCAAGCTAAACCTGTCATCTACTGTCAAATACGTAAAAAAATAAACTTTAACACACTCACATTCATCTCATCCCTCAAAGAATGTAACTGGCATTCTCTAAAGTACCTCAGTCTAGATGACGCAGTTGAATTTTTTAATACTACCTTCCTGAACATCTTTAATTACCATGCTCCCATAAGATTTTCCAGAACCAAAGCACAACCCTCCCCATGGCTACAGAAAAACCACTAAGTCAGAAATGAAAAACGGGGATAAAGCCTGGGAGCACTGGTGCAAAACCAAAACCCCCTCAACTAGACAGAAATTCCTAGAACTATGCAATAGAGTCAAAAAGCTAATAAAACAGGACAAATTCCAATACTACCAGTCTGCCCTAGACTCCTCACAACACAGCCCCAAACAATTCTGGTCCTCCATAAACTCCATCCTCCACCCAGGTAAAGTCAGTACCCCTCCTCCTAATATCCCTAACTGCTCAGAAAATATTGCTACCTCATTCAACACACACTTCACCCAAACCATACCATCACTAGCTAAACAACACAACCCCCCCTCCCCTCTAACCCACACCTTCAAATAGTAATCTCCCCACTGCCTTCTCTTTTTCTCCTGTACCTACCTCCAACATAAAAAAACTCTTAACTAAACTTAAACCCACCAAATTAGCAGCAGACAACATTCCAAGTGAATACCTACAAATCGCAGCTGATGCTCTGGCCTACCCAGTATCCTTCTTGATTAACCAATCTCTGTCAGAAAGTTACGTTCCCACACTGTGGAAAGTATCACATATAATTCCACTCCACAAAGGCGGACCCACCACAGAACTAACCAATTACCACCCCATAGCTATTCTCTCTCCACTCTCCAAAATACTAGAGAGATGCATACACTCTCAGGTCTCAGACTACCTCCTTGCTAACAACCTCCTTTCCAGTACTCAGCATGGTTTCCGACCAAACCATAGCACCACCACTGCCTTACTCTCCTTTACTAACACTATCCTTCAGCATAAAAACAATGGCTATCTTTCCTCTGCTACTTTCCTAGACCTATCTAAAGCATTTGACATGGTCCCACACAAACAACTTATCTCTGTCCTCAATAACCTATCCTTCTCACAATCGGTCACCAACTGGTTTCAGTGTTACCTGTCTGACCGCCAACAATCCATTGTATGGCAGAATGACATATCTCCCCAACTACCTGTCTCCATAGGGGTTCCCCAAGGATCCATCCTTGGACCCCTACTCTTCTCTGTTTACACCAATACTCTAGCCTCTGCCACCAAACATGGCGCACTCATACAATACGCATATGACTCAACCATCATCTGCTCACCCCAGTCTCTACCAAAACTGCAAAAAGTCACACAGGAAGCCTTTTCCTCTGCTGAAACTTGGTTATCCGATGCCCAATTAATACTCAACCCAAACAAAACTAAACTACTCCTCTTCCAACCCACCAAACATACTCAAAACAACTCTCACTTTAACATCACAGCAAAAGACAACACCACTATATACCCAACTGAACACACCAAATTGCTAGGAGTGTAAATAAACAATAAACTAAAATTTCAAAAAAAACAACAAAAAAAGTAAACGGAGGCTACAAATCACGCCAGCCAAACGGATTCAAATTTCTTTTACTCAGTAAGCGCTTTCATGCAAAACATTGCTTGCACTTCTTCAGACAAAGTAAAAATGAAACACATTACATTTTATAATACCAAGTGCTTAAACCAAGCCCCCAATTAATTAAATAATTTAATTGATTTGCTTGATTAAACCGACTATTTAGCAACCATAAAATATTTAGATTAAAGGTACAAACATACATAAAAAACATATAAAAAAATATATATATTTATATATATATATATATATATATATATGTATATCTATAATCCCATACATCTATTAATTAAACCAACTACTTAACATATACTTATAAACTATAACTTATTTTAATTATTATTGTAATTTTAATTTAATTTATTGTGTATATATTATACTAACCAAATCCATCCTTGTATATACGCACAAATACATATGCATGATGTTAAACATATTTAATCATTAGAATATTTTCAAGATCTAAATGTTCATGCATTAAAAAACTGCACATTTAGAATCCAGCTATCTCTCTAAAGCTTTGGTGTTAAGCAAACATTTGATGGAACATGTATCATTAATCCCTGGATAGAAATAGGCATTAGTTTTTAATTGCCAGAGAAGTTCACGTTCCTGTAATTTTAAATACCATGGCCCCCCTCTAGGATTCTTATCCACTTTTTCTACGATATTAAACAAAAAACTATGAGAATCATTATCCATAACATGCTTAGCAAAAGCATTTGATGGATTTTTTCTAGATATAGCATACAAATGCTCATAGATTCTGTTTTTAATAATCTTTCGTTTTTCAAGTAATAGACAGGACATTCTTTACACTTTGCAAGATACACCACACCTTGGGTCTCACAGTTATATTTACCATTAATGTAATATTTAGTGCCCCTTATCATAAAGCTGGAACCTATTTGTATAAACTTGCAATATTTACATCTCCCACACTTAAACATACCCCTGTTCGTTTTATAGGGTTTAAGGGGGAACTCAAGTAAATTTTTCATAGAAGGAGCTCGTTTATATACTACATTCAATTTTGGACCCAATAAAGAATGTAGTTTCCTGTCTTGCATAATGAATTCCCAATTGCTTTGTAAAATACTTCTAACTTGTATAGAATACAGGTTGAATTGTGTCAAAAAACTAATATTATAATTAGTATTAATGTCACTTTGATTCATGCTTTCTGATTCAATATTGTCGATGGTACTATCATGAGTTACATTCCCTGAAACAGTGGGTACTCCTTTAAATATAGACCCAAGTATTCCAGCTTTCCTTTTGTTATTGATTTCCACAAAAACTGCATTTAATAGTTTATTGGGATAACCTCTATTTTCAAACATTTCCCAAAGTTTCCCACATTCCTTCTCAAATACTTCATCTGTGGAACACATTCAGGAGGCTCGGACAAGATGGCCCTTTACCACCCCTTTCTTTTGATAATAGGGGTGGCAGCTTGTAAAATGTAAGAAGGAGTTGCTATATGTTGGCTTTCTATATATTTTAGTAGCAAAAGCATTTTTTATCATGTCTTTACTAATATTAATGTCCAGAAAATTAATGGATGTGTCTCCAATTTCATAAGTAAATTCCAGGAAAGGGACAAAAGAATTCATTTCGCTAATCAGCTCAATAACTTCGTCCCGTGCACAATTAGCTATCATTAGAATATCATCCTGATAGCGTGTGTACCAGACTATAGTTTCCTGAAATAAGTTGTGAGGAAAAAGGAATGTCCGTTCCCAGAAGACCATTGCTGTGTTTGCAAAACTACCGCCAACTGAAGAACCCATCGCTACTCCTGTTAATTGTAAATATATATCTTTTCTGAACATAAAATAATTGTTTGCCAAAATAATTTCCAAAATGGAAATAATAAGATCAACTTCCTTCCCTGGGCACTTTTTTTGTATTAAAAATTCACGTGCCCACTCCAGTCCTGTTGCATGGGGAATAACAGTGTATAAATTTTTGACATCTGCTGTCACAAATATTAATTCAGTTTGAAAGGGAATTTCATTAAGACTCCTCAAGACATGGCACGAATCTTTACATATCTGGCTTTCAGTCATGAGGAACTCTTTCAATTTATTGTCGACCCATTTAGCACAAGGGTAAGTGATGGAATTCCGTCCGTCTATTATAGGCCTAAATGGGGGGGTCTTGAATATTTTTATGTAGTTTCGGAATGCCAAATAGCACAGGTGTAATAGGTGCTGGCATGGAAAAATAGTGATATAAATCTAGTGTAATACTTCCTTCAATAAACAATTCACTTAAATAATCCTTAATTCTTTTATAAGCTTGATTGAATTCATTTAATGATACCATTTTATATTCTTCACCAGAAAGTAACCAATGCATTTTCTCAAAGTAATCATTCTGATACATTAGAACAGCGCCCCCACCTTTATCAGGCTTCATTACATGTATTTCATGTATTCTAATGTGTGTAATTAATTCTTTTTCTTTACATGACAACGTCTTATTTTTACAAATTTCCTTATATAAACTTCTCAGATGAACTTCTGAAATTTTTTCAAAAGTCATCAGATTGTTGTCCAAAGGGGGGTTGAACACACTTGAAACATTTTCAGTCTTGCATTGGAAACTATCCCTATCACCAAAAAATATTTTTAAATTTAATTTCCGTACAAACATTTTTACATCACATAATACTCTGGCAATATCAAATTTAGGTGGTACAGCGTAAGAGAAACCTTTAGATAAAAGTTCAATGAAATCCGAACAGATATCAAAGTCTGTATAATTATATACTTTAAAGTCATTACTCTTACTTTTCAAGATGTTAACGGAACATTGATTGTCCCCATCCGTCACATCTATCGGGCTTTCCGCTTGTTGGTCCCAAACCTGTTGTGACCTTTGTGGTTCCAACCCGTTTTCTTCCGAGGGCCATGTTTGAAAATAGAGGTTATCCCAATAAACTATTAAATGCAGTTTTTGTGGAAATCAATAACAAAAGGAAAGCTGGAATACTCGGGTCTATATTTAAAGGAGTACCCACTGTTTCAGGGAATGTAACTCATGATAGTACAATCGACAATATTGAATCAGAAAGCATGAATCAAAGTGACATTAATACTAATTATAATATTAGTTTTTTGACACAATTCAACCTGTATTCTATACAAGTTAGAAGTATTTTACAAAGCAATTGGGAATTCATTATGCAAGACAGGAAACTACATTCTTTATTGGGTCCAAAATTAAATGTAGTATATAAAAGAGCTCCTTCTATGAAAAATTTACTTGAGTTCCCCCTTAAACCCTATAAAACGAACAGGGGTATGTTTAAGTGTGGGAGATGTAAATATTGCAAGTTTATACAAATAGGTTCCAGCTTTATGATAAGGGGCACTAAATATTACATTAATGGTAAATATAACTGTGAGACCCAAGGTGTGGTGTATCTTGCAAAGTGTAAAGAATGTCCTGTCTATTACTTCGGAAAAAACGAAAGATTATTAAAAAACAGAATCTATGAGCATTTGTATGCTATATCTAGAAAAAATCCATCAAATGCTTTGGCTAAGCATGTTATGGATAATGATTCTCATAGTTTTTTGTTTAATATCGTAGAAAAAGTGGATAAGAATCCTAGAGGGGGGCCATGGTATTTAAAATTATAGGAACGTGAACTTCTCTGGCAATTAAAAACTAATGCCTATTTCTATCCAGGGATTAATGATACATGTTCCATCAAATGTTTGCTTAACATCAAAGCTTTAGAGAGATAGTTGGATTCTAAATGTGCAGTTTTTTAATGCATGAACATTTAGATCTTGAAAATATTCTAATGATTAAATATGTTTAACATCATGCATATGTATTTGTGCGTATATACAAGGATGGATTTGGTTAGTATAATATATACACAATAAATTAAATTAAAATTACAATAATAATTAAAATAAGTTATAGTTTATAAGTATATGTTAAGTAGTTGGTTTAATTAATAGATGTATGGGATTATAGATATACATATATATATATATATAAATATATATATTTTTTTATATGTTTTTTATGTATGTTTGTACCTTTAATCTAAATATTTTATGGTTGCTAAATAGTCGGTTTAATCAAGCAAATCAATTAAATTATTTAATTAATTGGGGGCTTGGTTTAAGCACTTGGTATTATAAAATGTAATGTGTTTCATTTTTACTTTGTCTGAAGAAGTGCAAGCAATGTTTTGCATGAAAGCGCTTACTGAGTAAAAGAAATTTGAATCCGTTTGGCTGGCGTGATTTGTAGCCTCCGTTTACTTTTTTTGTGGTTTTAGAGAGTTTTACTTTGTTTAATAAACTAAAATTTGACATTCACATATCCATGACCATAAAAAAAGTCCACAAAAAACTAGGAGCGTTATACAGAAATAAGCAATTTCTCACCAAAGCAGCAAAGATTTCACTAGCAAATTCCCCCCTTATCTCCACCCTACTTTATGCCTCTCCAATATATACCAACCTAAGGCAATGCGATCTAAACAAGCTAGAGACCTGCTACAACAAAATTGTCAAATTCGCCACAGGGGCATCCTTCCGTAGTCACCACTGTCTCTCACTTGCTGAACTGGGCTGGCTTGAACTCCCTCACCTCCTTCAGTGGTATCAACTCTCACTCACCCACAAACTAGTAAACCATCCACTAAATGTCCCATCCCTCCAGAATCTACTCCAACCCTATCGCACCACCAGACCACTAAGATCCAGCAACAAAAATCACTTGCAGATCACTAAAGCCAATAACTCTGCTGGTGAAGCACTATTCTCTTGCACCATAGCCAAATTATGGAACTCCCCTCCCACTCACAATTACCTCCGTACCATCATGCACCCACTTCAAAACTTTACTAAAAGCGCACCTAAAAACATGCTGGCTATGCCCTTGCAACTCCCACTCTAATATCACCCACCCCATCCAACCACTACCTTTCTTTCCACTCCACTAACTACCTTGATTATAGCAAGCTCAGATGCTCATAAGCCTAATACTTATTATACAGTAGGAACTTCTCATTGTAACATTTGCTAATGTCTGTTATGTACTTCACAGATAAAGATTCTAGTTGTCTACTGATGTACTATGTTCTTCATCTGTAAATATGTTGTAAGTAATTGCTATGTTAAATTGTTAATCGCTATGTAATCCAATGTAACTACTGTCTGTTTATTTTAACTGTGGAGCTTTTCTTCCTGGGCCTCCGCTGAAAATGGACCTACGTCCAGTCGGACACTCCCGGGCAACAAATTTAAATAAATAAATAAATAAAAAATGAATAAATAAGTTACTCTCCTACCTGAGAGTTTAAGTTTATGCTGATAACTCATGCATCATTCTTGAGGTTATCAGGATCTGCAAGTGCTCTATAGAATTACTGTGTTTATTGAAGTTCTCTGGCCACTGTTATATATGTCTGAGATTTGAAATCAAGTTGGAAGAAACAAATCTGGATTATAACCTGGGTTGTGGGAATTCTCGCCTCCTGGGGAGCCAGTAGTTATCTGAGCAAATGCATAAAAGCTAGAAAAGTACAACTCAGACCAGCTAGAGAAGATAGAGTTGTACACCTACAGTTGTGCAGAAACTAACAAGTCACTTACATCACATTCGTCTGTTATTCTGACATCAGTCCAATAAATTCAACTTGTCAGTTCATCATGTGACTGTTGTTGTCAAGCATCTCACTTAGTCTACTTATGAAAGCAAAAGCAGAATGCAGGAAACAACTGAATGGGTGGGGTTATTGGAATGGGTGGGGCTGTATCACGACAGGTCACTGACCATTACCTGTGATAAAATAACAGATGGGGTCCATCAGTTTCACCCACAGAATGCCTCAGTACCCACTTATTATAGCCATTTCATTGACTACATATACCTCATCCTTTAAACTCCATACTTTAAACACACAAATCCCAGCCAAGCCTCCAGTGAAGTAAGTCTGGAGGAAGTAATTGAATTAAGCTGGTAGCAGCCCCCGGAAGTCATAGGTTTCTAGATGTTATGAGATGCATCTGAAGAGCTTTTTTATAACCTTTTCATCTCATGATGCCATAAACAAGACTAAGGAAAGAAATTCAGCCTTTTTCTCATTCAAGGAAAAATAAGTTGTTTCTAAAGATTCATGTTTAATGCTAATAAAATAGTAGTTCTAAATAAAATGAGATGACTAATGCTTGCAAGGATATTTAAATCTTATGTGGGAATAGTTCCTGCCTCCCTACCCCTTCTGTGTATCCCTCTGGCGCTGAGCTGGGAAGAAAGTAAAACGACAAATGGCTGCAGGCATACTTTATACACCTGTGAGTTTGGGAGAGGAAACTAGAACACCTGTATAAAACCTACGCACAGACAGGGAATAAATGCAGACTCCACACAGAAGGAATCACGGCCATAAAGTCAAGCAGAGAGCAAAATGTAGTGAGACAGTAATGCTATGTGCTACACCTCTATGTCAATGATCAGCTACTATAAAACATATCCTATCCAGATTACCACGGCCCCATCTAAAGCCTCTGTACCTTGCAATTAAAGCCACATGTAACTCAAACAAACATACACCAACCACATTTTTCTGTACGGCTTCTCCTAACTAATCCAACACACTGCCAGTGTAGACAAAACATCAAAAAAATAATCAATCCTAGATTGGATACTCACCAATCAGCCTAATGTCTCTCAACTCACAGGCTGTCTCCGTGACAGCCTTAGTGATCATCACCCCACCTTTCTACTCTGGCAGCAAATAAACTCTTCCAAAACCCCATCATATCAGCAAATCAGAAACAAAAAAAATTCACTCCCCAAGAATTCATATACTCACTCAAAAGTTGCAGATGGGCACCTCTCAACTACCTCCCATTAGACAAGACAATGGAATTATTTAACTCCATCTTCCTTAGCATCCTAAATAAGCTTGCCCACCTAGAACAATTAGAGTAAAACCCAACTACACCCCATGGTTAATCAAAGAGACAAGAGCTCTACTAAAAGCAAGAGACAATGCGTGGGATAATTGGCACCATAACAAATCACTAACCAATCATCAGAAATACCTACAGCTAAGAAATGTTGCCAAGAAACATATAAGACAAGACAAAAAAGAATATTATGCTAAAATACAACTAGAACACCAAGGAAACCCACAAAAGTTCTGGTCAGCAATCAAGAAAATCCTTGAGTCTGGTCAAATCAGTGCCCCCTTCCCAAACACTGACAACACCATAGATGACATACCCACACAGTTTAATACATTTTTCACTAATTCTATACTCAAACTAACAAACAATAGCCACTCCTCTCTCCAACACAAAACGACAATAACTTCTCCCTACAATCTATTCCTACTGCCACCATAAAAAAATACCTCAGAAAGCTCAAACCAGCAACCCTAGCTGCAGACAACCTACCTGTAGGCTATCTCAAAATTGCTGCAGAAGCCATCACATACCCTGTCTCCATCCTTATAAACCGCTCCATCACTGAACAACAGGTCTGGAAAATAGCCCACATCATTTCACTACATAAAGATGGCAGCTCTATAGAGCTTTCCAACTACTGTCCAATTGCTATCCTCTCTCTACTATCAAAAATTCTGGAAAAATGCATCCATACCCAATTCCTCCAATATCTCCTCACTAAGAAATCTATTATCCAAAACTCAACATGGATTCCACCCACACCATAGTACAACCACTGTCCTTCTAAGCTTCAGCATCTCTGTCAACCTTCTCAGAAATGAAGGTAACCTGGTCTCATCTATCTTTCTGGACCACTCAAAAATATTTGACATGGTCTCACACTCCAGACTGTTAAACACACTATCAGAATTTAAAACCAGCCACTCCACACTCAGTTGGTTTCAGAGCTATCTCCCTGGGAGGCAGCAAGCAGTCAAATGGGGTCACTCCCTCGCCCTACCACTGTTAGTCACCTTAAGGGTCCCACACGGATCCATTCTTGGCCCTCTTCTCTTCACATTATTCACTACTCACCATCATACTGCCACTAACGAAGCCATGTTAATAGAATACGCCGACGACTCTACCTTAATTTGTGCAGCCCCAATACTCGACCATATTCAGGAAATAACACAGCAAGCCTTCTGTAAAGAAGAAAACTGGCTAGCCAATGCCCAGTTAATACTCAATCCCAACAAAACAAAACTAATCCTGTTTCACCATACAAGATCCACAGACCCCTCTTCGCTATTCAAAATCATCTTAGCAAACAATACCATCATTACCCGAAACCATGAACTTTGACAGCCACATAAATCAAACAATCAAAAAAGGCCACAAAGAATGGTAGCCTGTACAGGAACAAACTTTTCCTCACAGACAAATCTAAAATCTCCATTGCCAGAACCCACCCTCTCTCCACTCTCCTATATGCATCTCCCATCCTTACTAACCTCAAGAAAATTTACATAAATAAACTAGATAGATGCTATAATAAAATAGCAAAGTTCGATACAGATGCCAGCTACAGATCCTATCACTGTCACTCTCTCAAACAACTCTCATGGCTAGAATTCCCCAACCTACTAATTTTTAAGCAGTTCTCCATGGCCCACCAAATACTCAACCAACCTGAAAAAACACCCGCTCTCAAAGGCCTACTTACTCCCTATTCCAATAACTGGATCCTGGGCTCCAGTAACAAAAACCTAGTAAACAGCATTAAAAGTAGCACTACTGCTGGTGACTCGCTGTACTCAAACAGTATCACCAAATCTGGAGCTCCCTACCCATCAATATTAGGTTCACCTCCAGCAAGTTTAAGAAACTGCTAAAAGATCACCTAACACCTAATTGGCTCTGCTCATGTACTAACCCTGGATAACTCTCCCTCACTCAGATATAACCTCTAACTACACTTCTATCCACTCTATAACTCCTGTACCCTCCTTCTCCCTTACCTATATCCCCTTGTCTTCCTCACTCAGATATAACCTTAACTACACTTCTATCCACTCTATAAGTCCTGTAACCTCCTTCTCCCTTACCTATATCCCCTTGTCTTCCTCACTCAGATATAACCTCTATCTACACTTCTATCACTTCTATCCACTCTATAACTCCTGTAACCTCCTCCTCCCTTACATATATCCCCTTGTCTTCCTCACTCAGATATAACCTGTAACTACACTTCTATCCACTCTATAAGTCCTGTAACCTCCTTTTCCCTTACCTAGATCCCCTTGTCTTCCTCACTCAAATATAACCTCTAACTACACTTCTATCCACTCTATAACTCCTGTAACCTCCTCCTCCCTTACCTATATCCCCTTGTCTTCCTCACTCAGATATAACCTCTAACTACACTTCTATCCACTCTATAACTCCTGTACCCTCCTTCTCCCTTACCTATATCCCCTTGTCTTCCTCACTCAGATATAACCTTAACTACACTTCTATCCACTCTATAACTCCTGTAACCTCCTTCTCCCTTACCTATATCCCCTTATCTTCCTCATTCAGATATAACCTCTAACTACATTTCTATCCACTCTATAACTCCTGTAGCCTCCTTCTCCCTTACCTATTTCCCCTTGTCTTCCTCACTCAGATATAGCCTCTAACTACACTTCTATCCACTCTATAAATCCTGTAACCTCCTTCTCCCTTACCTATATCCCCTTGTCTTCCTCACTCAGATATAACCTCTAACTACACTTCTATCCACTCTATAACTCCTGTAACCTCCTTCTCCCTTACCTATATCCCCTTGTCTTCCTCACTCAGATATAACCTTTAACTGCACTTCTATCCACTCTATAACTCCTGTAACTTCCTTCTTCCTTACCTATATCCCCTTGTCTTCCTCACTCAGATATAACCTCTAACTGCACTTCTATCCACTCTATCACTCCTGTAACCTCCTTCTCCCTTACCTATATCCCATTGTCTTCCTCACAGTTGTAAACTGTATTCTGCCAGATGACATACTAAATGTACTGTAGAGGCTTAAGAAAATCTGAGACATGATGTACTTTATTTGCACTTTATTTATGTGTTAATCTCATCTCTCGTATATATTTTTGTTGATTAATCTCCCATGTATATAAATTGCTTTACTGATCTCTACTAGACTGTAAGCAGATGCATATACGCTGTATAGTAAACATTTTCTTTGTTATACTGGACATGTGTTAGTAAAAATGTACTTTGCTGGAGCTTTTCTCCTCAGGCCTCTGTGGAAATGGACACTGTTGTCTAGTTGGAACATCCCAGTAAACAAATGTTAAATATATAAATAAATAAAATGTATTGATTGTGCACACCTTGGCTATCAGACTGTAAGGCAATAACATAATAGTTGCCCACAGTAATTTAATACACACAAGGCCATCAATTATAGCCACTTGTATGACTGACTGCAACCTCAGATATTTGGTTGTGATCAAACTAATGAATAAATACATAAATGACTGCCACAGAGGACTGTGTCTCCTCAGCTCACTGCTGCCTGAATATAGTGTGCAACCCACCCCCCCAACTAAAAAATAATGGGGTCAAAGGACCAAAATCAGGAAAACACTTATCTTTAACTTAGTTGCTAGGACAACAGGATTAATGTTAGCATTATTTTTTTGAAAGCTATAAAGTCTGAAACTCATGTGTATGTCATTATTCACTGACTGCAGTCCCCAGTGATTTGCCAAGAAAAAAACACAAATGTTGTAAGGAACAGACCAACATATGAGGCAAAAATTCAGACATTTATGCAAAATCAGGGACAGCTGAGAACATCTATGACTATGCCCCCATCACACACACACACACACGCGCGCGCGCGCACACACACACACACACACACACACACACACACACACACACACACACACACACACACCAATAAATTACAGCCACTTTTATGACTGTGACTGTACAGCACAGAACTTTGCCTGTGATTAATGAATGAATAAATACATAAATAAAAGACATATAGGAATGTATCTACGCAGCTCAGTGTTGTCAGAATATAGTGTACAGCATATTGCAACCCCCCCCCAATAACTGTCAACCTCTTAGCTTAAGAATCAAGTAGAAAGTTAAAAGTGCTTTGCATCCTTATGTTTTTTTTCCTTAAGGCTATTGAATCTGAAACTTAAATGTACATCATTATTCAATGATTGTAGTCCTCAATCATTTATCACTAGTCAGAAAAAACATGTAGACCAAAATATGAGGCATTCTGTAAAAGCAAGGCCATAGGGCATCTATGCTTCAACACATTCTACACACACACACACACACACACACACACACACACACACACACACACACACACACACACACACACACACACACACACACACACACACGCACACATACTTAAAATGAAACATAAGTGACATATAATACTGCCAGTAAAGAATATGTACATAAAGTTACTTTAAACAAATGAAATAAAAAATAACCATGTTCCCACTCTTGTACTTCTGAATGTTTCTTCCTCTTTCATAGGTTGCCTAAGCCACCTGAGGCAGCCTGAGCCAATGGGAACATATCCTCGCTGCTTCACACAACAACCCAGTGAGCTGCTTTTTCAGCACTGTTTCTGCTTTCTGGGGAAAACAGGAAGAATACTTGCAATGTCAGGCCATTTAATAAACAGCCCAGCAAGAGGAGCAAGCTGAGTGCCCCCCCCCCCCATTCAGATGATTTCAGAACTCCACGAATGTCTAGTAGAATGCATATAGTTATTTCTGTTATTTTAGTTTCAGAAGGAATTATTTTGTTGGCATTTTTCTTCATTTTACTAGAGGGGCTACAGCCCAGCAGCCAGGGCCACGAGCCACTTCTGGATCTCAGATGTTTCTTTTTTTCTCCACGTAGCTGAAAAACCATAAACATCAGACCAAATTCATTTTCTATCCTGGCTTTCATTTCTTCTTTTGAAAATTACAGCAATAGTAACACACCTGCATCTATTATCTCTACTGACGCGGCCACTCATATGAGTTGCTTCCAGTATTATCACTCAAGCGGTACATTCTGCACTCCCTTTTGAAGACCACCATGTCCTGTATGTCTTCATTCTTGTTTGTCTTGTTTGTTGTGCACTGCATAGCTCTCAACCTTCCATCTCCAAAATGAGGAACACTAGCCCTCATAATGTGGAACAAATGGACAAAATGTGGAACACATAGTAATGGCTTACTAACAACTTCAACTAGGAAGGTCATAGAATGGTCAAAATATACTGGTTTTACTTATAAAGAAGATCTTTTAATGAATTAATATGATTAATTTCTATTTACCAAGGATTTCACCAAAATTCCTAACACTAAATGTGTGACAGAGTATCTCAATGTGGAACTTCAAGGAACTTTGAGGAACATGAACTTTTTAAGACCCCAAATGAGGTACGTTCCTCGTAATGAGGTACACTTGAGAGGTATGGTGCACTGCCTATTAATTACTTCCACCCATCTCAGTCTAAATGCATTTTATTGTATAATTATCTCCAAACTCCCTCATTTCCATGCCTTATATTGCTTTTATTAGAGAATACATCCATTTTCCTGCCACTTGAGTGTACAATAATATTAACAGTTATCACTTGTTGTTACAGTGATGTTACCAGAGCCATAGTGTGGGCATCTAGCACTCTAACACTCTCATTAAGGAGAAAAAAAAGGTTTGTTCTGTAAAAAGCAAGCTATTCTCCCTGCTTCATCCCCCTCATTTCTAAGTAACACGCAACTTGTTAAAGCAACACTGAAGCTTTAGCCCAGATAGGAAAGCACTACTGGCATTCATTTTTGAAAACTGGCACCAGATTAGTCGAAGTGCTTCAGTAAATACAGCATCAGCAGTCACAAGCAGAATGCCTGTACTGAGGATTGTGTCCCCTGACATCTTGCATCTGGAGGGCTGTCCCCTTCACCCGATGTTATGTCTCTGGATGTTGCATTGAGATCACATTGATTTCATCTTCACACTCTTTTGACCTAGACTTGTGGCCCAAAAAATTTAAATAATATTGCTTTGTTCCATTAAAAAGATAACTAACATAGGACTGATATTGAATATTAATCATTGCATTAACAAATATCCAACTACAAATGCTCAAATTAAAGCAGATTAAATGATTTTTGTTTGAAGTTGAGACTTCCATATTTTAGCCACTCACGTTTTATAATATGTTCTTATCTTTAAACCAAAAACGTGGTCCAGAGGATAAATGATTCACTCAATGAAGGTAAATACATACAACAAAAGCACAAATGAGTGAATCAACACAATGAGGTGGTCAAAAATAAAAGCGAATAAAATAATTTATTCAGTACAAAATGTTAACGCTTTGTGATATAAGGAAATTCAATTTGACAAATGCTTTGGCGAGACACGTTAATATGCATGATCACTCACTTACATTTACGTTTTTCACTTTTTAGACTTTAAAGGTTACAGGAAATCTAATTGGACTATAAGTACTACTATTCAAAGAAAGAATGTCACAGGAATAATTTGCTACATAGAAGAAGCATGCATCCAGGACATATTTTTAAAAAATATAGTGAAGGGACAAGGGTTCAGGATGTCCGGGTTAAATGCTGATGACAACAAATTTGAGGCAGATTTGGCTAATTTGTAAGGCTTAAAGTAAGGGCTTATAAAGATCATGACATTGCAGCTTCATTCTCTGATAGTCATAGTGCTAGGTCTACATCAGCAAAGCCTTATTTTTCTGACGATTATAATATGGCTGCAGATAAAGGTAAGTCGAAGCAGAATGTTCTACGTGTTCCATTGGATTTTGGTAGTAATGTTAACTCAGCTATAGAACTTGTGAAAAAATACCAGCCTATTTTAACCAATGACATCAATATAAAGAGGATAGTTGGTGAGATACTCGGCTTCTCTTTTAAAAACAAGAAAAATCTGAAACGTATGTTATGCTGTCCCAAGACTACGATACAACAGAAGCACAGTGATAGTTATGCTACTACATCCGTTTGTAGGAAGTGCACATTTTGCATGTACATTGATTCATCAGGTCAATTTGAGAATTAAGACAAAAAAGAAGTTCAAGTTTTATGTCAAGGCTGATTGCAACACTACAGATGTTGTTTTATTTATCTATCCGCTTTTGTAAGTCATTCTATGTAGGTAAAACCAATAGATGGTTTAGGGATACAATAAGGGAGCACCTTTGTGATATAAGGAAATGCAATTTGACAAATGCTTTGGCGAGACATGTTAATATGCATGATCACTCACATACATTTAAGTTTTGAGTTATGGAAAGGGCAATACTTGTCGAACGTGGAGGAGATATAGAAAATATCACAGAAGGACTAAAGGCTAAATGAGTTATTAGGTTACAAGCAGATATGGGGAAGGGGCTTAATGAGAAAGTTCCGATGAAACCATTTATTAGAATGAGGTCAGTATTTAAGTAATAACACAGTTCTATGATGGGGCATATGCAGGTATCATTATTATTTTTAAAGGTTAGTAGGAATTATACTTTTAAGGCAGTTCACTGTCTTGATTAATGATTTTAATTGATTGAGGCTGTTGATTGTGAGTCTTGTATCTGCGTATTTAAGGATTCTGACATAGTGATTTTATAACATTTGATGAAGCATCATAATTACTGTGAAAGTGCTAATGTTTTGTATTGAATAAATTATTTTATTCGCTTTTATTTATGACCGCCTCATCGTGTTGATTCACTCATTTGTGCTTTTGTTGTATGTTCTTATTTTATTTGAAATATATAGAAAATTAATTGTTTCATAAATAAGGCCTACATCTATTTACATTTGTGTCACTGCTAGATTCTATTAATTTCCCCATTGCCATGTTCTTTAAACAAATATGTGGCTCAAATTAAATACCACTTTTCATACTTCAGTATTATCCATATAATGCATGCAAGGCAAATATTACAATAGCAGCTTCTAGTATTTAACAATAAGCACTCCTACTGAAACAATGTTCAATGACCATTTACCATAAATTTGAATTCCCAATAAATGAATGCACTAATTATAGGAAAAGTCTTAAATCTTACTATATTATAGTAACAGATTTACAGTGTTACAATGTGGAGGCCACATTACATCGCAAACAAAATTTATATATATATATATTAATTTTTTATATGTGTGTCCAAGTGTAGGAATCAACATTTTGCACTACTATAATTTTTACAGATACAGCCAGTGTCACATGTTATCAGAAATGGGAGCACCACCATTTGCAGCCTCTCTTATGTTTAACATCCACTGGGCTGTTCCTTTGAAGATGTTTCTCTGATATGTTGTAACCTATATGTTGTTACAATAATTGTCAGAGATCCAGACATATGCAACAGTTCTACTGAAGATATTAAAACAATGTAACAGAAAATGCGTGAGGATCTCCTTTAAATTATTGTTCACTTCAGTTCCAATAATTCTAACAGGCAGCCCATTTTCAAAATGCATCATAAAACCTTGAGGTCCCCATCTTGCCATGAATAAATTACCTCTCAGCAATGAACAATCTTCAGAAACATGCATTAATAACACTAAAATATGATTCTTAAGTTTGTTTTTACTGGAATTCTTTTTGTGTATTATCATGTTTTAAACATTGCTTTCTTTTCATATAAGATTTACACATACAAACGGAGATAAGTAATGCGTACAATTAAATAACTTCCATGTGATAAATTCAAGAGATATAACTTTTACATAAGCTCAATCCCCATTCTCATGGTGGTACACTGATACTCTCTAATCATCTCTCATTATTATCTTAGGCGTTAGTGGATTCCTCCAGGACCTGGTCTTATAACTGCCATTTGACAATGATTTATTTGTGGCTAACACCTACCACTGCCAGTAATTCAGCTTCTCTAAGGTCATTCATTATCTGCCAAACCATATCAAAGGATGGGGGGATACACCAGATTTCCATCTTTATACTTCTTTGCTACCAATAACAATAAACAGAACAATACACTTCTGGGTTCTCTTAGGTTCAGTTTATTGGACCCACCATGCAATAAAAGGGATTTATTTAATCCCAGTTCCTGTCCTGTGATCTTATTCAGCAAGGATTGAAATTGCTCTTTAAAAATAGCTAGTTCTCCACACTCCTAGAATATATGGTCCCATGTGCCAGACACTCCAGATCTACATTTGCAGCAGAATTCAGAGAACAACTGAAACATTTTAACTAGTCTGGCTAGGTTGTAGAAATACGTATGAAGGTATTTCCACCCAAAGATTCCAAAGTGCCTAGATTTCACAGCATAATTAGGAGCAAGACAAACCTCAGTCCAGCATGGGATGTTAATTGATAGTCTAGTTTCCTATTCACATTTTACCTTGTCTTTCAAATCCTTTAATCCCTTAACTAATGCTTGATAACCCCTGAAGACAATTGAAGACATCCTTGGATCATTTGATCTAGCCTTCAGCAAAAATGTATTTAGTGCCAAGTCTTCTTTTCGGAAAATGTGAGAGGAAATTCCAATGGCAAGCCCCAAGCTGATCCCCTCCCTCCCCATCTTCAGAGAAACCATCACTAGAGCACAATCTAAAAGTGATATCAGGTGTGTACGGACTCCTACAGACTTCTTCAACTAGATGTTTGTGCTAGTGCTTAAATTAAGGCCTATCAAAATGATACTAGTTGTTAAACTGGGGGGGGGGGTTGATAAATTCCCAGTTATCACCCTCTTTGACTACATCTTCTAACCTCATCGATTTGAAGTATTAACCAAGGTACAACCCCTCCCTTTGCACATGCTACCTTCTGGGACCTCCTAAGACATTCCAAGGTGAGTAAACAACCTTCCTGTCTCCTGCAACAATCAAAATTCCTTGATGAAAAGCCATTTCCTCTTACATGACTGTATGCAGTTACTCAAATATGTTTGTGTTCATAATACTTTGGAGTTAGTTAGTGGTTTGTGTTCATAATACTTTGGAGTCAGTTAGCAAAATGGATGACACTTCTGTCCTACTGCTTACATAGCAACAAAATGTCCTTTTCTGTTTGTCTTTTGTTGCTTCTCAAACCATTCCTTTTCCACTGTCACCAAATTCACAAAATCAGCCAGATCTTCATGCCCATATATTCAGGCTCAATTATTTCTGAAATGAATGCACTGGCAACTTCCTTAACTTAAGCATTGATCAACAGTAACCTATAATGTAAATGATACCTCCCTTAACATAGACACTGTCATAAGAGAAATAGACACTTTCATTGATAATGAACTCTCCTTTGATCATCACATATCCACTTTCATTGGAATAGCCTTCTACCTCACACAACTGATTACTAAAAGGTTCTCTCAGTTCAAATACATTATCATTACCCTCCACCCATCAATCATCAGGCCTATACTAGACTGCAATGCATGTTTTGGCATGTATCTGTCCAAGAACCTTAGCCAACTTGAGAACCCACAACAGTTCCTCATTAACAAGTCTTGGAAATGAGCTTCCCTAGTTACACATAACATCTAAAGGCCCCGCCTCTTGTGTCTGTCTCATACACACTCCTATATGATGATCTCTACATAGTCTAGAAAACTATAAGTGATTCAATCCTGCTTTTTCAGCTCTAGATCTGAAGGACTAGTAGTAGTAACACAAATACAAATTTAAGGACCTAAATCAATATCACAACATAAATAAGACCCAAAAAATCCCCTTCCCTCCTGCTTTTCAAAATGCGAAGCACTTTTGTCACTATCTTCAAATCTAACTTAGGAAAATGGATGGGAAACTACAATTTACCCCATGCTTAAACTGCTAATCCCTAATGGACAAAGGGAACAAAAAAGTGGGATATCTGTGTGACTGCAGTGGCCAGGCTTTAAATGGCTAAAGTGGTCTATCGCTTAGTAGCAACCTATGGATCTTATGAATTAAGTCAATGGATCTGCCCACTCTGTGTGCCTTTGGCTTATGGTTTGGACATATTAAAGTACATTTGGACTTTATAAAAAAATGGTAGGAGAAGGAGAAAAACCCTAGAGGCCTATTTACATAAAGAAAAAAAAATAGAATAAAATCATGGCAGTTCAAAAACAAGAATTTGAGACTAAAACTAAAGGTAAGGTATGGGGACTCAAAAAGATTAAAAAGATTATCCTTCTTGCAATGCCTGAAGTAATAAAAAAGTAAAAATCTGAAAGGGCCAGAAAAATAGAAGTTTTTAAGTAAGACAGGCAGAGGTTCTTGTAATAAAATTAATTTATGTGACTAATAAAGATGATAGGGTCATAGTTAAGTACTAGTTTTGCTGCCCTCATGAGCCATTTTAAGGTTATCCAAATTATTTTTTAGTGCTTGAATTAACCTCTTCCATTCAGCATTACTTAGACTGGTCTTATCCATCTCATGCTCAATAATTATATATTATTCCTAGTGAGAATAACTAGGATCATACCATAGATAATCTGATGAGACCCATGAATGGGATAAAGCATTTAGGAGCTTCCTCTGTCCATTAGTAGTACAGGGGCAGTACTGGGGTAAAGTTTTTGATTCTCAATCACAGATCCAAGCTGTGCTTGAATATGGTTAGAGATGAACTTTATTTTGCATGGTTGGGGAGTCTGATCTAGAGCAGCAGTATTCTCTGTGAAATATACTTGTCTCCTAAAACCGGATTTCTAAAACATAGTCGAACTTGTACAAGTTCAAACCCCATATGGTCGAGGCCATAAGTTCGAACTTGTACAAATTTGAGTGTTTAAACAAAAATGTCTGTAAGGGGAGGTTTTTGTTCATTTCAATGTGGTGCGATCTCGGAGCTGGTATATTTAAGTAGCGGGGTGTGTGTGGAGTGCAGCCCCCCACATAGGGGGTGCAGGGGGCTTGCCCCCCTGCTTTTTACAACAGTTTATTTTGTTTTTACTTTTTTTTTATCACTAGTCGAAGTTTTGTAACTTCGAACAGAATGGTTCGAACTATGTGATATAGACCCCTTAAAACCATTCAGTTGATGCTGTAGAAGAGGTTTAGATTCCTAAAATGAATATTTCTGATATCATTTGACCTACTTATGTGTAGTAAATCCATCAGTATTGGGCTGGAGGTTGCCTTTATTTACTTATTCAATGATAGACTGCTTTTGCTGGTTCTTGCCACAGAGAAAGAATCTGCAGTGCAGCACTGACCAATGGAAACTGAGGAAGGTTCCACTAATAAAACTGCCTTCGGTGATATCAGATATACTGTCAGATGGATACACAAAAAGTGAGCTGAAGAATATGTGTAGTTTAAGGCGTTCTAGGCATCTCAAGTATCTTCTTTTCCCATTGCAATGTTTGCTTCCTCAAGGCTTCAGCCACAGACTACAAGGAAACTTCTGATACCTTTTTCTCTGCTCTCTAAAGGAAGATGCAAGAGACTGAAGGTGGTGAAGTAATAAGACAAGTTAAAAGGTATTATATGACCATTCTACAATACTCTTCCATTTAATTCACCAAATATAAAGATGCCTCCTTTATTGAGTCAGGTACATCTCATGAAGACATAACTTTCATTAAGGGAATAAATCTTATAATTGTAGAAGTGCAGTGGCAAGAAAGTATCATCACCAAAAATTAGATTATTTGAATTTGTAAGAACTGACAAGCCACAGGTCTGAAAAAATCTTTCTGTAACTCAGATTAAGGATATTATGAATGGCGTTGCATAATATATGGGTATTTAGATGCCCAGTTAAATTGCACAGGGACCCTGAAAACACAATTAGAACTGTATAGGACCCATGGTCCAGATCTTAGGATGATGGATCTGACAACAGATTCCACAAAGGAGCCCTCTTGTTATGGTTCTGCCATCAGATAAGGAAACCAGTATCCTTCATAGGTACAATAAGAGAAGCTATACTTCTTTAACCATGACAGTAAAAGTACACAGTTACCAAACCCTTGCTAAACTGCATTAGGGTTTAATTCTGGCCTAAAGGCAGGCAATGAAAGTAAAATTCAGCAACATTAATTAAACAGCTCATAAGCTATTTGGGCAAATGACTAGGTCTAGCTTTAATTCAGTAAAAACATTTTAAAGATCCACTGCTTCTGGGTCGATCTTAAGAAGTTAGGACTTGCTGAGACCCTATTACATGGAGAATATTCTGGCTGCTGTTGCTGGTGCCACACCTATGTGGAGACAAATACCCATCAGATGTCTTTTGTTTGAAAAATGAGAAAACCAAACAAGAGTTTAAAGTGATCTTTCAAACTTGGTTGGGGATTCATGCCAACGGTTTTCCTGCTATAAAAAAAGTCTTCGCCAGAAAATATGAAAAGAAAGGAAAAGGTACAAGCAAAGCAGTCTCTAGCTTCTTTAATGATGCCCCTTAAAAAAGAGTTTTGGACATTTATGTTTCCCCATCCTTTTTTAATTTCTCCAGGTGTTTAATATCCCTCATTTAGTCCAATATGTTCACTTATCTTCACCAGTTGGAAATCATGGAGTGACAGTGACATAAAAATAGATATTAGAAGTGATTACTTTGCACCAAAATCTATGCGACCTTCACTTTTCTGGGACTGGTGCAGGTCTAAAAGGTATAAAAGGTATAACAAACTCATATTATTAATAAAAAAAAGTATAATAATTTTGTCTTTCACCAGGAGAGACTTATTTTCTTTCAAAATTCTTTCCTTTCCTGAAAACACGGCTCCTTCTGTCCTGGCCTAAATTTATCAAACAAATTTGTAAATATAAAACAGTTAAAAGTGATTTTGGCTGATTCATTATTGCTACCAAGTCTACCAAGTCTACAGTAACCACAGAGGTCTTAAATGGACATAGATGATATCTGTCTAAATTCTCTTTCTCCTATTCTACAAGAAGTATCTCAGATTTAAGTTGGTTTGTTATCACTTCCAATTCTTAACCCTTTCTTTTCGCCCACCAGTTGTTTGGAGACCTTTACATAGTACATATCTGAATTGCTGGCTCACATCAAATCAAAAATCATTCAGATTCTTCTTTAAGTGGGCAACTGTCTGCCAAGCTCAGAGTCCACTGAACAGAAAAGGTTACAAGTATTTCAAAAACTTAGAAATGCCTCATTGGATATCATCAAATTCTATTCAGTTTCGTATCATGCACAAAGTTCAACATGAAATATTTTTTTGCTCTACTGAAAAGGGAAAAAATGTAGGTTTCTTCCTGGAATTCAAGCATAAGCAGCTGACCATTGTGAGAGAGTGTCTCAGTTCTTTACGCTGTATGGCATTTTAGATAACTAAGATTCCAAATATAGAGCTTCACATACAAGGAACCCAGTGGATCTGCAGATCTGTATAAGTCCAATTTCTGCAAGACTGCAACCTCATTCCCTGTAAAGATGAACTAAATTGCTGATTAAGACATCTCAGATTGTTTAAAGGAATACATATCCACCTACTAACACCATTTCATCAGAAACAATGAGCAAGAGCATCTCAGTAACTTACAAATACAGACTTCACCGTCAAATCATCAAGGGCATCATTTGGAAGTTATATTATTGTCACTGTTATATCCAAAGATGATGTTTAGCTTCCAGAGTTTTGCATAGGAATACAACAGGCAATCACATGCATTTTACTTCTAGTGGGATCAGGGTCTCCCAGCTGCTTCCCCTTTTTCCTTGGAATAAGAATGTATCCTGAAAGTGAATTAGGATAAAGTGAGTGTGATTCTGATTTTCCCAAACTGACAAAGAAAATCAAGGATATCCCTCTTGCTGTAGATGGTTTTAGAATACTATGAAAGTTAACACCAGTTCAAACTCTGTTTTCTCTACAAGCTGGCATTGTTCTCCACTCACATTTATTGTCTTTCAGGTTAATAGCTAAGATGATTATGTCTTGACAGCCAGTATTAGCTAGAAAATACTGCCTGTTACAGGAAGCAGATCAGCTGTTTTTTATATTTGTTATATTTGCCCAGATTAAATAGGGTAAACCAGTAGGCAGACTATTTTTAAAGGGTTGGAAATTGTACTTTCCTTGGTTATAACAAATGTTGAAAAAAAATTCGACCCAGGCAACAGCTAAATCACAGAAATTTGAAGCAGGGCTAGATCAAGCAAACGGTGACCTAGGCAGCTGCTTAGGGCCTGGTGCTGGCTGGGGCGTCTGGCCACAGAACATTAAAAAATAATAATTAAAAGTCCAAACATCACAACTACTTTTACTTAAAATGAACACTGCTGCTCAGCATGCAACAGCTGTACTCTCATTGCTCATATATCAGAGGTAAGAGCCTTAGTCCTCCACACCAGCTGCCAGACCTCCATTAGCTTTTTTTATTGTTGTTTTTTGATAAATCACTATTACAGTCAGTCAATGTCAGTCATTAGAGTTTCATAGACTTTGCAGTTATTGCACTAAATAATGAATTAATTCATTAATAGGCCTGGACTGTGCAATATAGTCTAATCATATTGCATTTAGTAGCCTAAGCATGTTGTATTTTAATAATATATTTTTGCAATGCCTTATTTACAGCTTATAGCAACTTCAAAGGGGGTGAGATTTGTCAAGTCATATAGTCTGCATAATGTGGAGTGATGATCAGAACTGTCTGAGCATCCATTATGCAGTCATTGTCGTGTATTACTATCATGTGGTCAGTCTTACAAGTCTTAATTCTGGCTTTGTAGGGCTAGCGTGCATGTGTATGATAATTAAGTTGAAATGCTTTGGCTACTGTGTGTGTATGTGTGTGAAACAAACTTCAAATATGTGACTTGATCATAGGATCATAGGAGATTACTAAGCTATCAACCTGGTGGTCATTTTAACCCTACCCATTGCAAGCCAATGTAATACAATAGAAGTACTAATCAATACCCAGGATTGCATTTAATGATGACTGCCCACGTCCAGGAGACTTGTGGGTGCCATCCCTGGTAAGAATTTGCTGTGCCCCATCCACTTGTCCAGGTTTCTCTTGAACAGTGTCATAGAGGTGCACTGTTTCACATGAACTGGTAGCCTGTTCCAAAGACGTGGCAGTCACTGGGAGATAAATCTGTTCCTTCAGCATGTCCTATTTAAGTAGTATGACATATTTAAGTCCCTGGAACATGTAGCCCTAGACCCGTCTGATTTATGGATATGCAGTAAGTTCATTAGGTTTGGGTCTTGGGTTGCTCTGTAGTCCAGACATAAGTATCCTCTAAGAATTCTATGCGATATTGAGTATAATGACAGGGACTTTAGTCAGGCCATGTAAGGCACATGCTGGAGGCCTTTGATCTTCTTTGTTAGAAACCTCTGAGGTCTCTCTAATTGCTGCAGGTGCTTAGTATGGTACATACCGAATGGAACATTGTACTCAATTATGGGCCGGATAAGTGCAGAGTATTCGGGGGTTATAACTTTTTTTGCTCTCAAGGTGATGCCTTTACTAATCAAACGAGCTACATGGAAAGCTTTCCTTATAATGGTAGACACTTGGTGGTTGAAGTTAAAGTCACGGTCAACCTGTGATCCCAGGTCCCTTACTACTTCATAGGTATTTAGGGTATTGTTGTTGATTTGATAGTGTGAAGAGACATTGTTTGTGCCAAAGGGAGTGATGATGCATTTCTTTGCATTCAGTTTGAGACCATGACTAATATAGCAGTTATTGGTCTGTGTGACACCATCATGAAGTATACTGACATCATTTGGGGTTCAATGATTGCACCGAGTTTGCAGTCGTCTGCAAATCTGGTCAGCCACAACCCTTTAGTTTTGACCAGAACTTCTAAGATGTATATACCAAACAGTAGGGTGCCCAGCACTGACTCCTTTGACATCCCACTGGTAACAGGACTGTTGGTTGATGTGGAGTCACCCACTTTGATAGTGTGTGTCCGGTTTGTGAGCCAGTTGGCAACCCATCTTACAACGAAGGGGGTTACTTTCAGTTTGCTAAGTTTATTGATAATGCCTGAATGTGGGATTGTGTTGAGAGCCTTTGCCAAGTTGAGGTATGCTGTGTACACAGATTTGCCCTCATCAATGGCCCCGGTCACACTTTCAAAGAAATCCACTAGATTTAACAGGCAGGATCTGCCCTTCACAAAGCCAAATTGGGTAGGATCCAAGGTTTGGAGTTCACCTATGTCTTTATTTATGAGGTCCATAATAATACGTTCCATGGCCTTACAGATGAGGCTGGTCAGGCTTATGGGTTTGTAGTTACCCTGGTCTGTTGCTAGGCCATCTTTGTGGAGGGGAATAACTGTAGGTGTTCTCCATACTGCAGGAACAAAGCCTGTGGTTAGGCTATGATTGAAAATGGTACTTGTGGTGATACTAGTTCATGTTTTAGGCTGTTTAGAAGACAGCCTGGGATGTCATCTGGTCCCAAAGAGGCCATGTTCTTTGCCTTGAACAGGGCTTTGATGATCTGTTCTTCAGATATGTAAGATGGGGGGGAGTTTGGGGGAGGATTTGTTGTAAGTTAGGAGGGAATAAGGGATTGACATTTTTGCCAAACCTATCTGCTAACAGATTCACTGTCTCTGTGGGGACAGTGTGTGTGATACCATTGGTCACCAGTTCTGCACATACTTGGGTCCTACCCTTTAGGTTATGTACATAGCTGTAAAAGGCATTATGGTTATCTTTGACAGTACTTGATAGGTTTCTCTCAAAGGAACTCTTGAAAGATTTGATGAGTTGTCTTATTTGATTGTTAAGGCTGAGGAGGGTGCTTTTCCATTGTTGGTTCCTTGTCACTGTTTTTTTTTATGTAAACATTTGAGAAGGATACAGTCATCAATTTATCTATATTTGCTGAACTGTGGGGTGATGTCTGTGGTTAAAATTGAATGGTCATGCTGATAAACTTAAAAAATCATTAGTCTGTTTTTGCAAGACTAGGGCAACACCTTACCTGCCATTCAGGAATCTTGACACTGTAACAGAGTTTAACCATTTATTGAAACATGTTTAAACATACCAATCAGATATTTTACTCATCTTGAAGGATGAATCCAGAAGAGGCAGATAAAATGGACTTTGATACAGTTACACTGATAACGATATATCTCTTTACTGCTTCCCTTTTTCCCTTTGTTTTTTTTTTTTTTTTTTGCTACTGATGAGTATGTCATGTTTGCATGATATATAACAGTGCTGACTTCAGTGCAGGTTAACTAACTTGATTAAAAAGAAAACATAATTCAAAGACATTTGATGTAAAATAAAATGTTGTTGGATTACTTTAACACATATTTGAACACTTCAAGACAACAAGTAGAGTTCAGAATGCCAAGAAATATCAGGGACTCATAACATGCAACACTAATAGTCAGCCACACTGCAAAAAAAAAAAAAATGTAATTCCAAGTTCTTAAAAGCCCTACTCTAAATCTCATTTTAGAATGTGAAGTTACCAGGAAATTCACAATAGAACTGTGTAAATGATATAGTTTCAAAACCTAAGATATATAAAGTGTTTTATTGACATTTTAAAAGCCAAGTCAGTTTTTTGAAGTGTTTCACAGGGAAGGGAGAAAGGTCTTCAGATCATGGAGGGAATATTTTTTGGTCCCCTTGGAACTAATTTATACTTGCCCAGCACCCAGTGCCCCATATCCATGCAGGGTCTAGCAGTATCTTCGTACCCCAATGGACATTCTCCCATGAAACTGGAACCATTCATGAATCTTTTTTTAAGGGTGCCCTGGGGTCTCAGCCATCTGTGCTTTCATCTGGTGTTTTTTATATTATATACCATATATAATTTTCCATTTCCCTGCTGCCTTACTCAGTTGTATCCGAGGGCAACTTCCCTCTTTGGGCCATGCCTTCCCTTAGGAAGCGTCGACAGCAAGCTCCCTCCCCCCTCCCCCAGTTCAGGCAAGCCCATAACTCCCTGTCACCTGAACTGCTAATCAAATTTAGGTCAACTGGGCCATAGTCAGGGCTTTATCTCTCAAAGCAAACAGGAAGAGCCCCTCCTTGAAGGATGGTTTTATGCCATCTGACTGCTACATATAATTTTTTAAATTAGTTTATCCTCAGTGCCAAGTGTATTAAGCCTTGTAGAAGTCTTATATGACACTCTGTGTTACTGGTGCTTGATGACCATTTTGAGTAACTTTAGATGATATTTTTAAAATAATTCTCCACTAAGAAGACACAATGCACTATTGGGTGATTTGTTACTGCAGTGAAGCTGCAGTGTTTCAATGTTCTGATTTGACCTCGTTTCAGTTTGCTTCAGCTTCAGGGTATTTAATTTTAACATATGATGCACATGTACTTTCCATAACTTCTCCTTTCATATCTCTTATCTCTTTAAGCTGCATTCCACTTGTCTGTCTGTAAATTATTGCTAAACTCAAAAACACCTAAGTGTGATCTTTTCTCTGCAGTCATCATGCTTTTAATACATTAGTTGTTATTGTATGTTATCTTTTCAATAATTAGCCGATTTGTGTTAATTTCTCTTTTTTTGTGTTAAAATGCTATGCTCATGTAAGAAATAGTAAAACTATATAAAATCATGTAAATAAGCTCATGTATAGGTCTTTTTATCCTGCAATTAAAAATGTACATTATGTGTAACTTAAATTTGGAGCTTTTCTCCCCAGACTTTTCCCAGTCAAAAATGACAAATAAATCATAAATAATTCATCCATTTTCCATAACCATCCACACAATGGCTTTGCAGTCATCGATAGGTATTTCCAGGCATGCAACCCTAATGCACCTCCATGTCCATAATTTATTTTTTGTATTTTGTTTCATCCATTACTTACTCAAGCATTAGTTCCTTCCAGTTATCATTTGGTACTTTTATTTCTCCTGTCCTGTTTGACTTAAGAATACAAATCAACCCCTGGGGGTCAAATTGTTCCAATGGGGATTCACCTTTTTGATGTTTCTGTCTTTAGCTTCCAATGTTGGATGAGAACTAGCCACTGTCAGGTCATTGAGTGGGCTAATATTTTTTATTTGTTTATGGCTTATCCATTTTCCTAGGTGATTAATGATAACACTCCCAAGTGAAGGCCTGCAGCATTTGGATCTTGGGAATGCAGCCTTTTACACTCCCACCCAAGCTGCAGTGTCATGTGGGCTTAGCTGGCCATGATCCTGGCCTGCTGATCTCTTCTTCTTAGATTTTAATTCTCCAGTCTCTGGCACATGATAATCAATGCAGCCTGGTCATTGACCCTTCCTCTAGAAGGAGTGGATCAATATTGCATATTCACCTTCATCTCACAGGTTGGATCTTGCAGCAACCAGGCCTAATACACAAGCCCTCTTCACCTGGGCTGCAGTCAGGGCTTCATCCCTCTGTGGAATGGAACAGTGAAAAATAAATATTTTTACCACACATTGTAATGCCCCATCTATAGCCTCTAATAGTTCTCACTATGCATCCTGCTTCCCGTTCCCAAAAGAAATAAGTCAAAGGTTTGGCTTCTCAGTTTCCCTTCCTGGCTGATCTTACTAATGGCACAATTCTTTTCTCATAGTCGGTTAACCAACACCATGATTTACAACTTTGTTATTTTTATGTGGGCTGGCTTTAAAATCAGTTCAGGTTTATGATGTATGCTTCAAGAAGTGTATTTATAACTTTTATAGTAGTTTGTTGTATCTTTCGGCTTCTGGTTAGGGGTCGCCACAGCGGAACTCCGGTCCGCTAATGATTGGCAATAGATTTTTACGTACCGAGTTGCCAGCCCTGACACACAACCTTCAATGAAGGTGCGCTCATTCACGCATGTCTCCACACAGAAGACGCTTTAGCTGAGAATCGAACAGGACAACGTCTTACTGTGAGGTGACAACGCTACCGCAGCACCACCACCACAGCATTTGTAATTTGACACATAAAGGTGGCAGTGAAGAATTCCACTGCTTACAGAAGTTGTATACCTTTACAGTGTATCAAAGTAAATTACATCTCTCTCTCTCTATATATATATACATATATACATATATATATATATATAGAGAGAGAGAGAGAGAGATGTAATTTACAGCAATTGTTCAACTGTAATCAAATGTAAATGTTGCTACCTGGTTATCAGAGTCTATATATAGCTATCATAATGTAGCAACACCACTACTCCATGAAGTTACTGAAATTTCTTTGGTGGAAATGGTGTGTATGTGGAATAAAGTAAGGACTGGAAATGAGCAGTACAGGCTGTCCAGAATAGAGGAAGAAAATGAAGATCAGCAGAATAAGAAAGAAGTAATAGAAGTGAGGAAGGGGCAACGATTATTGGCGTGTAGCTGAAAGTGTCTGTGGTACAAGACGAGGAGCTAGAGACACTCATTAGTCAGAGAAGGTGGGCATGGCAGAGAGCAGAGGATTCTATCTCAGCGGAAATGATGACAGTAATGCACAAATTGCAGAAGAGTGAAAATAATTATTTTAAGTTGTTTATTGAATCCCCCTGCACCCCTGATGTGGAGGACAAGCCCCTACACCCTCAACTTATATATACCAGCATCATGGTTGCATCATATCAAAAAAGGCAGAAATCTGCCAAAACAAGTGAATCATTACCAGTGCACACTTAGAAATCACACCAGCAAAGCTTTTCTATGGAAAACCGAGTTCAGAGCTCTGCTTTTCCTCTTTGTTTTTCAACTTGCTACTGATGCTTGAATAATTTCACCTCAAGCAACTGTAGGGAAACCAGAGCAGAGCAACTTGGGCCAATGAGAGAAAAGAGTGGTTGGGTTATAATAATGCCAAAGTAAATTGTGCACAAAAGAGATAAAATGAAAAAGCTAGTAAGGGTAAGTGACAATCTGCCTAAGGGAGGGGATCAGTAGTGAGGTCACTAAAGACGAAATGGATGCAGAGGTCATGGACAGGTTAGCCAAAATGATTGTTAATGTGATTGGAAATGTGCTGAAGTGGAAGGCTGATTGCCAGATAGTGTATATTAGCCTACTGATATAGATTCATAGGTGTGTACTAGGCTAATGGCCCTGGGGCCTATGTAAGCCTAGCCAATAAGAATCTCTAGTATCATGTCAACAGACATTAGTTCCCATTGTCTCTATCTAGCAGGGTAGCTGAGGTGATCCCCAGGGTGAATTTTCTATTACATGCTGAGGAAAGATGATTAGTTTCTTTTGTACTGTATGAAAAAGGAAGAAAATGAAGTTATTATGGAGGACAACGTGAGAAAAATATTGGGTCTTCCCAGATCACGGGAGAAAAATAAAAACAATCTAATAGAAGTTCTGGAGTAAAAAAGGTTCACTCAACTTGTGTAGGGTTATACTAGGAACCACAGGATCACTTTATGTGCATTAAGAATTTTTGTAGTTGATGTTTTCATATGAGTGAAGAGAAACTGTTCTTTATGGCTGTTAACAATGTGTGTTGTAATTGAAACACTGTGTGTTGTAATTGATTGTTGCACTTCTGCTTGTTTTATAAATCACTCAGTGTTGTTCATAGATTCATAGTGTGCACTAGACTAATGCCCTGGGGCCTTTACAAGCCTAGCCCATACGATTACCCTGGCATCATGCCACCAGACCTTAGTTCCCATTGCCTCTGTTGAGTAGAGCCACTGGAGTGATCCCTGGGGTGAATTTTCTATTACCCATCCACTCATCAAGATTTCTCTTGAAGAGGGACAGTGAGGTGCTCTGCTTGACATATATGGGAAGTCTATTCCAGAGCATGGGCAGTCTCTGGGTCAGGAACCTGCCCTCCAGCATGTTCTGTTGATTGTGGTAATGAAGTTGAGGTCTCTGGAGCATGTGGTGTGGAGGGATTTGGATTTATTTAGATGTAGCATTTTTAACAGTGCTGGGTCAGACATGGCTTTGTATGTCAAACAGAGATCGCCTCTAAGTAGGCAATATGAGACAGAGAATAGTTGGAGTTTTTTTAGTTTGTCCATATAGGACAAATGTTTAAGGCCTAGGATCCTCTTTGTGAGGTACTTTTACGCCCTCTCCAGTTGTTGCAGGTGTTTAATGAGGTACATGCCAAATGGGGCATTGTACTCAATGACTGGCCTAATGAGGGAAGAGTAGAGGGGGACAATGGCCTCTTTCTTCCTGGATGCAAAACCCTTAGTAATGAGATGTGCCACATAGAAGGACTTTCTGACCACCGTGGCACTGTGGTGGTCAAAAGAGAGCTTGTTGTCAACCTGTGTTCCCAGATCTCTTATAATGCCTTCTGTGTTCAGTGGACTACCACTGATGTGGTAGTTCATGGGAACTGGGTTTTTCCCAAAGGGGATGATGACACATTTTTTGGCATTGAGCTTAAGACCATGGTTCTGACACCAGTCGTTGGTCTCAGTGAGGCCTTTCTGTAGGATGTCAACATCACTCGGGGAGTTAATAATAGCTACCAACTTGCAATCGTTTATGAACTTTGTCAGCCAGAGATTTTTCATGTTGGCCTGGACTTCAGAGAAGTAGATACCAAACAGTAGAGGACCCAGGACCAAACCCTGTGGGACTACACTCATGACTGGTCAGCAGTCTGACTTGGAGTCAGCTACTTTCACACTGTGGGTTCTACTTGTGAGCCAGTTTGCAACCCACCTAGTGATATAGGAGTTGATGCCTAGCTTAGTGAAATTTTCTATGATTCCTGAGTGGGGAATGGTATCAAAGGCCTTGGCCAGATCAAGGTAGGCTGTATGAACCACCTTGCCTTCATCCACAGCTCTGGTGACTAACTCAAAGAAGCTGACCAAGTTGAGCAGGCATGATCTACCCTTCACAAAACCAAACTGTGTGGGATCCAGAGTTTGGAGATTCCCTATATCCTTGTTTATTAGGTCCATGATGATGCGTTCCAAAACTTTGCATATCAGACTCGTCAGGCTAATGGGTGATAGTTCCCAGGGTCTGTAGTCGCTCCTCCTCCTTCGTGGAGTGGGATGACTGTAGCAGTGCACCATTTGGTAGGGACAAAGCCTGAGGTGAGGCTGTGACTGAACAGGGCACACAGGTGAGGTGCCAGTTCACTCTGTAGTTCATGTAGAACACAACCAGGGATATTGTCAGGTCTCATAGAAGCTGTATTATTGGCCTTGGACAGTGCTGTTTTAACCTGCGCAGCAGTAATACTGGGTGCCTGGCAATCTACTGCTATTGTTCATAGGTAGGTAGCTTCATAGGTAGGTACTAGGCTATTGGCCCTAGGGCCTATATAAGCCTAGCCAAACGGTACCCGGGCTTTCGCCACCCAAGAAAATTATTTTCCTGTGCCCCTGTTGAGCAGAGCCACAGAAGTGATCCCTGGGGTGAATTTCCTATCTCCCTTCCAATCATCAATATTTTTCTTGAAGAGTGCTAATGATGAGCTTTGTTTGATATAGATAGGTAGTCTGTTCCAGAGTATGGGAAGTCTCTGGGACAGGAACCTATCCCTCCAGCATGTTCTGTTTATTGTGGTGACAAGGTTTAGGTCCCTAGAGTGTGTAGCTCAGAGGGATTGGGATTTCTTTAAGTGGAGCATGTCCAACAGCTCTGGGTTTGACACAGCTTTGAAAGTTAGGCAGAGATCACCTCTAAGTAGGCGATATGCGATGGAGTAAAGCTGGAGTTTTTTGAGACAGTCTCCATAGGGCATCTGTTTGAGGCTGATAATCCTCTTTCTGAGGTATTTCTCCGGCCTTTCCAGTTGATGTAGATGTCTTGTGAGGTACATACCAAATGGGGTGTTTTACTCTATAATGGATCTAATGAGTGACGAGTAGAGGGGAACAATGACTTCTTTTTTCCTGGATGAGAAACCTTTTGTGATGAGGTGTACCATGTAGAAGTATTTCCTGACTACTGTGGTGATGTGATTATCAAAGGAGAGACTACTGTCCACCTGTGTCCCAAGGTCTCTTATCACACTTTCAGTGTTAGGTAGACTACCACCTATGTGGTAGTTCATGGGTACAGAGTTTTTACCAAAAAGGATGACAATGCACTTTTTGGCATTGAGCTTGAGGCATGGCTTTGACACCAGGCATCTGTCTCAATGAGGCCCTTTTGTAGGATGTCCACATCGTTAGGAGTTTTGATTATGGCTTCTAGTTTGCAGTCATCTGTGAACATTGTTAGCCAAAGATCTTCTGTGTTAGCCTGTACTTCAGAGAAATAGATACCAAACAGGAGAGGACTCAGGACTGAACCCTGTGGTACTCCACTTGTCACTGGTCTGAAGTTGGATTTGGAGTCTGTTACTTTCACAGTGTGGGTTTTGTCAGTGAGTCAGTTGGCAACCCATCTTGTGACATAGGGATTTATACATAGTTTAGTGAGTTTATCTATAATTCCAGAGTGGGGGATGGTGTTGAAAACCTTGGCGAGATCTACATAGGCTGTGTGAACCACATTACTCTCATCTACAGCTTTGGTGACCGCTTCAAAGAAGTCTATCAGGTTTAGGAGACATGATCTGCCTTTTACAAACTCAAACTGGGTAGGGTCCGGAGTTTGGAGATTACCAATGTCATTGTTTATAAGTTCCATGATAATACATTCCATAGCTTTGCAGACCAGGCTCGTCAAGCTAATGGGGCAGTAGTTCCTGAGGTCCATGGTGGCTCTCCCTTTGTGGAGTGGGATAACCATTGCTGTGTGCCATTCAGTAGGCACAAAGCATGAGGTGAGGCTATGATTGAACATGGTACTTAGGTGGGCTGCCAGTTCGTTCTGTAGTTTGTGTAGAACGCAGCCTGGGATGTTGTCAGGTCCCATGGATGCTGTGTTCTTGGCTTTGGAGAGTGTGTTTTTTACCTCTGCAGCCGTGATTACAGGAACTTTGCATTCTTCCGGTATAGAGATGGGCCCTTTAGGTGATGAGAGGGGGGTAAAGTTAGCACTGAACCTATCTGCCAGGATGTTGGCAATATCAGTTGGTTCTGTATATTTAGTGCCATTGTGCTGTAACTCAGAGCAGATTTGAGTGTTGTCATTGAGATTCTTGACATAGCTATAGAATGCTTTGTGGTTGTCTTTAGAATCAGTGGCGATTTTATTTTTGTAACTAGCTTTGGAGGATTTTATGATGGATCTCAGCTTCTTACTGAGGCTGACCAGGGATTTCCTCCAATCATGGGATTTTACTCTTTTTTGCTTCTGTTGTAGAGTTTGTTTATGGCAGGGGCCACCAGATTAGCTTCCTTTTTTTGGAGGATGGCATCTTGTTTCTGTTAGGGATTGCACGATCCATGCACTTGTGCAAGTGCTTACAAAGTGCATTTGAACAGGATTCAGCAGTTGTACCTCTATTGCCCTTTAGCATGGGTGTCGTGACGTTTGCCACTTCTGTATTAAGAAGCGTGAAGTTGACTTTGGAGAAATTTTTTACAGTGGTTTCCCTAATGGGGGTGGGGGTGGGGTGTGGATGTCTAGAGTGATTAGCTTGTGGTTGGATCTGAGCAACGAGGAATTGACCTCTGTTGTGGAACAATTGTTGCCCATGTTGGTATTGACCAGGTCTAGGATATTGCTGCCCTTGGTAGGGGTGTGGATAAGTTGATCCAAGGCGTTGGAATTTATGAATTCAAGAAAATGTTGAGCATAAGACTTGGTACATGAGTAGTTTTCCCAGTTAATGGTGGGGTAGTTGAAATCGCCCCTTATTAGGGTGTTAGGTTGTACCCTAATATTTTCCAGTGTATCAAGAAATGAGGAGTGGGAATCCTGGGGCATGGTGGGGGATCTGTAGCAAGCTACAGTTTGGATTGTGGTCTTGCCCAGAGTTAGTTGCATTTGGATAATCTTGGATGCATTATGCTGAGCAACTAGCCTGGAGGTGTGGATATCCTTAATGAATATGGACATGCCTCCACCTTTAGTGTTTCGGTCCAGGTTAGGTGGTCGCAAGGTGTGGTATGAATTATAGCCTGGTAATGCAGGGGTGCTCTCTGGAGCCTTGAACCATGTCTCTGTCACTGCACCGATGTCGATGTTCTCCATTGTAAGGAGTGCCTCGAGTGAGTGCATTTTGAGGTTTAGACTTCTAGCATTGAGTAGCATTACCCTCAGATTTTGCTTGCTTGTAGCTGTTATGGTGGTGAATTTGTCATCTGAACCTTGCCTAAAAAAGGCACTACAGGGGTGGCAAGATCCTTAGCCAGTATCCAGAATTCCAAGGGCGACAGGTGCAGGCCATCTCTGGCAAAGCATTGTGATTTGTCGATCATATCATCCCAGCAGACAGATACTGGATCCCTTTAGAATGACACCAGAAGCTTAGTCAATTGTTGAAGTCAATCATTTTGTCCTTGTACTGTGGTATCATTCTGGGTGATGGCAGGATGCTGCTCAGGTCTAAGGTCATACCTGCCTGGGCTACAAGATCGGACAGCTCCTCCATGTCTCTTTTTATGTAGTCCGGGGAGGTATATCTCAGGTCATTCACACCAACATGCACAATGACAGAGTCATATTTGTACTTGTTGCGGAGTGACCTGAGTGTGTGCGTTATGTGGCAGATCCTGGCAGGCGACAGGCAGCCGGCAGTAAATTTCTCCTTGTTTAGCCTGGTGAGTGGAACATCAGTGTGCCTGACTATAGAGTCACTTATGACTAGAATGTTGGGTACGTTGTTATGCCTTATGGACTGTGGTTGAGTGGCACACTGAGTTTGTGGGCTATGTATCATTTTGGTTGTGTTGATGGGTGGAAGTTGCTTTGGAGGTCCCTGTTGCTTGGGTAGATTTTTATTGAGAGCCTCCATGAATGCATGTGCGTGTTTTGTGTTTCTATGTGTGTGTTTTGGTGGTGTAGGTTTTGAGGGACTATGTGATGAGTGTGGTGTGGTGCAAGTGTTTACCTTCTTCTCTTGACTGTCTAGACCAGTCTTGGGTGAAGAGAGTTTTGTTTCCAATTTGGCTATATAAGTGCATCTCTCACAGGTTGTAGTGTTAGGTGGTAGGAGGAGAGGGTTGTCTGTGTACATGAGGCAATTGCTGCATTGCCCCAAGATTCATCAGGTAGACAGGGGAAAATACCGGCAGCTGACCCTTAGACATGCCTGGATAGGTGCTTATTTATTAATACTAAAAACTGTTTTCTTCCAGACAAGTGAGGAAAGTTGAGTGCTGTAGTAATTTGTCGCTTATTTAGTGCTTACAATGAGTTCTGAATAAGTGCTGAGCTCAAAGAAACAGATTTGAGTGCTAAACTAAAAAAAAACGGCTAGTTCTAAGAAGCAAAATTAAGCTAGAAGGCTTCCCTCCAACACAGAAAAGCTTGGGGGTTCAGAAACTTCCAAACAGTCCTGGATACAGCAAATCTGTATCTGGACTAGACGACCTACAGGAAAGGCAAGAAACAAGCTTAGAATTTTTTTTTTTTTTGTAAAGTAGAAAGGGGAAAGGAGGAGCAGAAACTAACTGGGTTGGCCATCTCAAATGTTCTCCCTGGATTAGGTAGAATGAGGTAATGACACTAGAATGGGAGGAGTGTCCCAGATCAAATTTACAGTAGGGGCGGTCAACTGCAAAGCCACCAAGTGTAGGAGGTACCATTGTGCAGTAGCTCAGAGCAAATCTGGGTATTGCCGTGGAGATTCTTTACATAACTATAGAAGGCCTTGTAGTTTTCTTTACTATCTGCTGCAATTCTGTTTTCATAGCTAGCTTTAGAGGATTTGATGAGGGATTTCAACTTTTTTTTGAGGCTAATTAGGGAGTTTTTCCAGTCTTGGGACTTCACTTTATTCCGCATCATTTTCCTCCTTCTGTTGTAGAGTTTGTTTATGGCAGGGGGCCACCAGATTGGCTTCCTTTTTTTGGAGGAGAGTGTCTTGGTTCTGTTGGGTATGGCGAGATCCATGCATTTGTGTACGTGTTCGTACAGTGCATTGGTGTATGATGCGGCGGTCCTGCAACTGATACAAGTTTTTCATGGTGGTTACCTTTGCGGGGGGGGGGTGGAGGGTATTATGGATTTCCAAGGTGATTAGTTTGTGGTCAGATCTAACCAGGGAGGTGTTGACTATTGGTGTAGAGCAATGGTTGCCCATGTTAGTAATAACCAGGTCAAGGATGTTGCTACCTCTAGTGGGGATGAGAACGAGCTGATCCTGGGCATAGGAATTAATGAATTCCAGGAAATGTTGTAGGAATTAATGAATTCCAGGAAATGTTGTAGGAATTAATGAATTCCAGGAAATGTTGGGCAAGTGTATTGGTACATGAGTAGTTTTCCCAGTTAATGGAGGGGGAGTTGAAGTCACCCAGTATGAGAGTGTTAGGTTGGACCCTAATATTCTCCAGGGTGCTTAGGAATGTAGAGTGTGAGTCTTGGGACATGGTTGGTGACCTATAGCAGGCTATGACCTGAATCACTGTTTTATCCAGTGTTAGCTGCATCTGAAGTATCTCTGATGCATTATGCTGGGCTAGCAGTCTGGAGATGTGCATATCCTTTATGAATATGGAGACACCACTGCCTTTGGAGCTTCGGTCCAAGTTCTGGGGCTGAAAGGTGTGGAATGAGTTATAGCCTGGTAGTGCAGGGGTGCTTTCTGCTGCCTTGAATCAGGTCTGTGTTACTGCACAAATGTCGATGTTGTCCATTTTAAGGAGTACTTCAAGTGAGTGCATTTTGAGATTTAGACTTCTAGCATTGAGCAGCATGACCCTCAGATTGCATTTGTTTGTAGCTGTTATGGTGGTAATTTGGTCTTTGGAACACTTGCACTGTATTTTGCAGAGCTGGTCCAACCTTGCATAATACTCTTACTGGATTTAACCTGCTTATCTGTATTTTATCTTGCTGCTAGACCCACAACAGCTGGGAAGTGCCACAGTGCTGTGCAAAGCTGCACTAAGTAGTGGTCAGTGTGAGCTGTTGTAAAGTGCTCTGTTCTATACAGTGTCCATAGTAATAAACCTTACATTATGGCATGTTTGGTTGTACTGGCTTGTGCTGGGTTACAACCACTGACTGTGGATCACCAGTATAATTGTACTTGTGTTTCCTTACCACCTAAGCCTATCTTCTGCTTTGTCTCCCTACCCCCTAAACTGTCTAATATATCATTCCTGTTTATTGTGGTACTTGAAAATTCTGATTTTAATATTCTGGTTTTTTATTGTGGTATTCAAGTCTCTTTATTGAATATTTTGGCAAAATTATGTTTCTGGTGATTTATATATTGTGCAATGCTGTACAATAATATGCTACTCCTATTGTATTGTGGCACCCAAACCTTCTCATTGCAGTATTCTTCAATTTTAGTGGTATCTAAGTTGATTTATTGAAATGCTCTGGTAAAGTATTTGCCTAAATATTCTTGTTAATGATGCTGTGTCATACAGTGTGTATGGCCCTGTGTTTGGAAACTAAACTATGTATTATTTATTAAAATAAATTATCCACACTGCACTTTATTTGAACAAAGTACATCCTCTGTGTTTAACATAAGTTATTTATTCTGTTTGGGAACTAAATTACCTGATTTGCATCAAAATAAGTTACCTACACTGTTGTTTTATTATTCTATATTTCATAGGTTCATAGGTTCATACTAGGCTATCTGCCCTAGGGCATTTATAAGCCTAGCTAGAGTGTGTTTGGCTTTCGCCACCCATTTTAAATTAATTTTGCTATGCCCTTTTTCGAGGTTAGTATACTGTGCCTCTGTCTAACAGTGACACAGAAGTGATACCCGGGGTAAACCTACGATCTCCCATCCACTCATCAAGATTCCTCTTGAAGAGAGTCATTGAGGGACTCTGCCTAACCTGGACTGGGATTTTATTCCAGAGTGAAGGGGGCCTCTGGGTTATGAATCTGTCCCTCCAGCATGTCCTATTTATTTCACTGCTGAGGTTCAAGTCTCTCGAGCGCGTAGCTCGATGGGATTTGGATTTTCTGAGGTGCAGCATGTCCATTAATTCCGGGTTGCACATGGCTTTATACGTCAGGCACAGATCGCCTCTGAGCAGGCGGTATGCCACTGAGTAGAGCTGGAGTTTCTTTAACCAGGCAGCATATGGCATCTGTTTGAGCCCTATGATCCTCTTGGTGAGGTACTTTTGGGGTCTTTCCAGTTGCTGCAGGTGTCTGGTAAGGTACATCCCGAAAGGGGCATTGTACTCAATTATGGGCCTGATGAGGGATGAGTTAAGAGGCACGATGACCTCCCCTGATCTACATGTGAATCCCTTCATGATTAGGTGGGCTATATAAAATGTTTTTCTAACCACTTTGGCCACGTGGTTGTCAAATGAGAGATTGCTATCAATTTGGGTCCCTAGGTCCCTAATTACTTCTTCTGTACTTAATGGATTACCACCTATGTGGTAATTTGTGGGCACTTTGTTTTTGCCAAAGAGGATGACTATACACTTTTTGGCATTTAGCTTGAGGCCATGGCTCTGGCACCAGTTGTCTGTTTCTATGAGGCCCTTTTGGAGGATGCTTGTGTCGGCTGGAGAGTCGATTATGGCGCCCAGTTTGCAGTCATCTGCGAACTTAGTCAGCCACAGTCCTTCCATGTTGGCCTGTACCTCTGAGAAATATATACTGAACAAGAGATGTCCCAGGACTGAGCCTTGTGGGACGCCACTTGTAACTGGTTTGGAGTCTGACATGGCTCCCGCAATTCTAACCATGTGGGTTCTGTCCTTGAGCCAGTTTGCAACCCATCTAGTGACATAGGGGTTTATATTTAAGCTGGTGAGCTTATCTATAATGCCTGAGTGGGGTATTGTATCGAAGGCTTTTGCGAGGTCCAGGTAGGCTGTGTGGACCACCTTTCCCTCGTCAATGGCCTTGGTGACTGTTTCAAAGAAATCAACCAGGTTTAAGAGGCAGGCTCTGCCCTTAACAAAGCCGAACTGGGTAGGATCCAGTGTCTGTAGGTCCCCAATATCTTTATTTATGAGGTCCATGATGATCCTTTCCATAGCTTTGCAGACCAAGCTAGTCAGGCTTATGGGGCGATAGTTTCCAGGATCCGTTGTGGCACCACCTTTGTGGAGAGGGACCACTGTTGCTGTACGCCACTCTTTGGGTACATATCCTGTAGTAAGGCTGAGATTGAACAGTAGTTTTATGTTTGGGTTTAGCTCTTCTTGGAGTTCATGTAGGACGCAGCCTGGGACACTGCCTGGTCCCATTGATGCTGTGTTTTTTTTGCTTTGGAGAGGGCAGCTCTTACCTGAGCATCTCAGATGTCAGGGGTGCAGCACTCTGCTGGGATAAATATTTGCCCTTTTGGTGGGGAGGGGGGGAGTTTGCGCTGAACCTGTCAGCTAGGATGTTAGCAATGTCTGTGGGTTCAGTGTATTTTTTGTCATTTTGGACTAATTCTGAGCATGTCTGGGAATTCCCACCCAGGTTCCTAACATAACTAAAGAAAGCCTTGTGATTATCCTTAGTGTCCTGTGCAATTTTTCTCTCGAAGCTGACCTTAGACGATTTTATGAGTGCCCGTAGTTTTTTGCTAATACTGATCAGAGATGCCTTCCCTTTTTGGGATTTTGATCTATCATGTAGTAGCTTCCTCCTTCTATTGTATAGTTTGTTTATGGCTGGGGTCCACCAGACATGATGTCTGCCTTTGGAGGATTGGGTCTTGGTTTTATTTGGGATTGCATGATCCATGCATTCCTGAAGGTATTCATAGAATGCGTTTATAAAGGATTCTGTGTTTTGGGCCTTATTTTCCACAGGCCCGGGGGCTTTGAAGGATTCCACCTCAGTTTTGAGGAGTGTGAAATTTGCTTTAGAGAAGTTTTTCACTGTGGTTTTCAGGGCAGGGGGTGGAGTCGGGATGTGAATATCCAGTGAGATTAGTTTATGGTCTGATCTTACCAGTGAGGGATACACTTCTGGTCTGGAGCATAGAGTCCCCTTGTTGGTGATGATCAGGTCCAGTATGTTTTCCCCTCTTGTGGGAGTGGTAACAAGTTGTTCCATAGCATTTGAGTTTATAAATTCTAGGAACCTTTGGGCTAGGGTGTTGGAGCTAGAGTAATGCTCCCAGTCTATGTTTGGGTAGTTGAAGTCGCCCAATATAATGGTGTTTGGAGAGACCTTCATATTTTCCAGTGTTCTCAGGAAGGCCGAGTGGGGTTCCTGGGTTTGGGAGGGTGGTCTGTAGCAGGCTATAAACTGGAAGGCAGTTTTACCCACTGTTAGTTGCACATGGATAGTCTCTGATGCTTCGTGTTGTGCCATCAACCTGGAGGTGTGGGTATCTTTGACGAATATTGATACTCCCCCTCCTTTTGTGGTACAGTCCAAGTTTTGGGGCCGAAAAGCATGGTATGAGGTATAACCTGGTAGTGCTGGGGTGCTCTCGGGAGCCTTGAACCAGGTTTCTGTTACTGCACAGATATCGATGTTCTCCATGCTAAGGAGAGTTTCGAGTGCATGTATCTTGAGGTTTAGACTTCTGGCATTGAGTAGCATTACTCTTAGTTTCTTATCCCTTGTGATACCTATGGAGGTGGGTTTGTCTTTTGAGCCTTGCCTAAACAAGGCACTATGGGGGTAGCAAGAGCCTTTGCCAATATCCGAAAGCCTAGGGGTGACAGGTGCAAGCCGTTCCTAGCCAAGCATCGTGGCTTGTCGAGCATGTCATCCCAGGCTGACAGACATTGGATCCCCTTTGAATGACACCAATACTTAAGCCAATTGTTGAAATTGATCATCTTGTCTTCATATTGTGGCATCATTCTTGGTGAGGGTAAGATGCTGCTCAAGGTCAGGGTCATACCGGCCTGGACTACATGCTCAGGGAACTCCTCTATGTCTCTTTTCATGTAGTCCAGGGAAGTACGTCTCAGGTCATTCACACCAGCATGGAGAATGACTGAGTCATATTTGTACTTGCCTTGGAGTGACCTGAGTGCTTGTGTTATGTGACGGATCCTAGCGCCCGACAAGCAGCTCACCGTGACCTTCTCCTTGTTCAGCCTGGTGAGCGGGACGTCAGTGTGCCTGACGATAGAGTCACCTATTACAAGTGTATCAGGTGTGTTGTTTAGCCTTAAGGGCTGTGACTGTTCGGCACACTGGCTTTGTGAGCTATGTGTTGCACGTGTTTTGTTTTGGGGTAGCGGTTGCTTGGGGGTGTCTGCTTTGGAGGTCCCTGCTGCTTAGCAGATTTTTATTTAGAGCCTCCGAGTATGTTTTTGTGTGTTTATGTGTTTGGTTTGCTGTCGTGGTAGGTCTATGTGAGACTGGAATTGTAGTGAGTATGGTTTCCTTCTCCTCCTGACTGGTTTCGCCAGTACTGAGTTGAGAGAGCTTAGCCTCCAGTATGGCTATATGGTTGCAGCTCTCACATGTGTTGGAATTTGTTGGGAGGAGGAGAGGGTTGTCTGTGTACATGAGGCAGTTGTAACATTGCCTCAAGATTCCCAGATTCACCAGCTGGACCAGAGAGGAGATTGACAACTGACCTTTGGACATGCTAGAATAGTATTGGGAATTCCTTTATAATTGAAAAAAGGGCCAATGGGGAACGAGGTACTCAAGGGGAGTTTGTGAGGGTGTAGTGCTTTTAATATTTTAGTGCTGACTTATATAATTACTTTAGTGAGCAAGTGCCAGGTTACTTAAATGCAATGTGTTTCAGGTAACTTAAATGCAAAAACGACAAACAGTAACTTTCTTTCAAGTGAAACAAGGAAATAAGTACACTAAGCAATGCAGATATCACTAGGGATCCACAGAAGCGCTGAAAAGCCGCGTTTTAGGTGGAATTAGCGTTTCAGGGAAATAACAAGCAAACAGACAAGCAGCATACAAATAAAGCTGGATTCAGCAGGCCTGGATCTAGTCTATGCTACAGCAAACAAGGTGCACCAATTTCAGTAAGAAACAGTTCAAATATGCAGGCACTATAAGCCTTTAACCAGAAATTCCCATCTCAGAAGGGCAGAGTCCAGCCTCTCCTCCCACAAGAGTGCAGACCACGAACCTTCTTAATGTAAAATAACTGGCCTGAAGCCCAAGTGCTTAAACCAGAACTAATACACTTTTAGAATAACAGACACTGAGCCCTCAATCAGCAGTTCACAACTTAGAAGGATGTAAGCTACCTGTCCTGCCACCACAGTGCAGGCCACAAACCCTCCTAATGTAAAACAACTGGTCTGAAGCCCAAGTGCTTAATCCAAAAGACTTAGAATGATAGCTACACTTTAATCAAGTTACTACCAAGCAGTAATAAATACCATTGAATACTTTAAAGAATGCCTGGATTAGTGCTCAAGTTATACAAACAAAGCTAGATTCAGCAGGTCTGGATCTAGTCTATGCTACAGCAAACAAGGTGTACCCATTTCAGTAAGAAGCAGTTCAAATATGCAGGCACTAGAAGCGTTTAACCAGAAATTCCCAGCTCAGAAGGGCAGAGTCCAGCCTCTCCTCCCACAAGAGTGCAGACCATGAACCCTTTTAATGTAAAATAACTGGCCTGAAGCCCAAGTGCTTAAACCAGAATTAATACACTTTTAGAATAACAGACATTGAGCCCTCAATCAGCAGTTCCCAACTTAGAAGGATGTAAGCTACCTGTTCTGCCACTACAGTGCAGACCACAAACCTTCTTAATGTAAAACAAATGGCGTGAAGCCCAAGTGCTTAAACCAGAATTAATACACATTTAGAATAACAGACACTGAGCCCTCAATCAGCAGTTCCCAACTTAGAAGGATGTAAGCTACCTGTCCTGCCACCACAGTGCAGGCCACAAACCTTCCTAATGTAAAACAACTGGTCTGAAGCCCAAGTGCTTAATCCAAAGACTTAGAATGATAGCTACACTTTAATCAAGTTACTACCAAGCAGTAATAAATACAATTGAATACTTTAAAGAATGCCTGGATTAGTGCTCAGGTTATACAAACAAAGCTAGATTCAGCTACCTCTAGCCAGCTATATTACGTATACAAAGCTATCTGTTCTGTTTATACTAAGTTATCTGAACTGTTATTAGCCACTTCTCAAGCACTATGTCTGTCTGTCAGCACTACTCTGACTGTCCTATCATATCTACTATTCATACACAAGCTTGCACACTTGTACCTTCTGTAAAATGGGGAATCACAGTGAAATCTATCTCCATCTCTAGCCAGCATGGTAACACTTGGGATCCTGGGGGACTGTAGCAACTACCTAATACTTAGATAACATATAACTGTTACCTCAAAATGTCTCAACTTGCAAAAGGTGTAAACATGACTGAGCTTGAATTATATGGGTAATATCATGCATATAATATAACTTAATTATTATATTGATATTATAAATTTACCGATAAATGCAAATTCATATTTTCTATTAACCAAAACATCTATGTCACAAAGACTGCTTGTTTAGACAGACTTAACAAATTAGCATTTATAACTTCTTGTTTTCCTTCACTGGGATGTCTCTTTTTTCTGATTTATTGTCTAATTAAATGCCAGAGCAGTCTCTCTGAGTTATTATCTTCTCAGCTAAATGAGCATCGACTCCAGTGTAATGTGAAAAACTTTGATTTTTATAATGGGGAATGACCTTGTCTTTCACAGTTCCAGCCTCACAGAATCTGTCTCTCTCTCTCTCTGTCTTAAACACACACACACACACACACACACACACACACATACACACACACACACACACACACACACACACACACACACACAATGTTCTGCCTCTGAGGTGTAAAGTCAAATTGCATTTTTCATGTTACTGTTTTTAGCCAGTTGGAAACAAATGATGTATTTACCTTTCTAGGCATGAGTGGATATTTAATCACTGCATTTGTCATAATTGACTTAATACCTTCTGAGAAAGGGATCATGCCAAATAAAAAGTTCACATCATTGTTGGTCCAATAAAAGGTATTACATCACATCTGTGTTCCAGTGTCTTTATGTTTTCTGTCAATGGAACAACATGGCATTTCTGAAATTTTTACTTTCATGCAATGAAGAGATATTAAATGCTACCATTCTCGTAATGCATATTACAGATGTTGCCATGCCTTTCATTTTGTGAGATATTACTGAACTGGGCAGTACTGTGACAGAATATCTGTCTAAAAGGTAAATATAATGGACCTCCAATGTACAAAGTTTTTTCCATGACGTTTACTATTTTTTTGCCCCTCTAGCAGAATGAGAAGACATTTTATCAATACAGCCCACTCTTTGGAAGTTAGTCACCTACTTGTCATATAATACAGGAATGAAATTATTGTTTTTTATTTTCTGGATTTTTGCAAGTAACTTAATTTATAACAACATGTTACATAGGATGTTGTAGGTTATTCATTTAGACTTTTGTGACCTTGAAGATGTTAACAATGCATGCTGGGCCTGATTGACAAATAACTGCTTCTCTAAGTTCTTACAAATTATAGCAGTGTCAATGTCACAACAGGTAGCACACTCACATTTGGTGGAGAAGATTATGGGTTCTATTTCTACACCAGGTAGATTGATTCTTGACACTGCAGTGTAGCATAAAGGGGTTGCTGCACTCTTGAGTGCATTGTCCTTCAGATGAGACATTAAACCAAGGTCCCATCTACTTGAGTTGGTGGTAGCTCAGTTGGATACAAAAGATAACATGGCACTTATTCATAACAGTAGGGAAAGTCCCTTGATGCCATGGTCAAATTTCCCCTACTAGTATAAATACCACTCTGAGGATGACCTTATGTTTTAGAGGGTGAAAGCGCTTAGTACTATTTTGCACCGTTTTTTCAACCATTGTCGTCTATTTGTTTTTTGTTGTTTGTGGACAATAAATCCTGACTGAGTGACTTCTGAGAGCCTTTTTATGATTTACTAGTATAAATACCACCTTGGGTCTCCCCTGCAAAGAGCCTACTAGCCTAGTGGGACTAACCAAGTCAAAAAAGGATATACTAAAAATCCTATTCATTCGTAGGAGCTTCAATGTTAGTCTAACAGCTATGTATGCATTGCCAATACCCACCCTCAGGGTTAACCTATCTTTTCAAGAAGGCCAGTTATTCCCTGGATAAACTTCAGAGCACTCATTCAGTAATCCAGGTTTAATAAGAAAGAATATTTGGAGCCACGTTATTTAACTTGTAATTGAAGTTTATTCCAGAAAATGAAAAATACTGGGGGATGAACTTGTCTCTTCATTGTATTTTATCTAAAGTTCAGGTGCCTAGTCTTAGCTGACCTGTTTTTCTTACTGAGAGATAAGAGGTCAAGAACCACTGGATCTTTAATATTATGGTAAGTGTAGCAAAGATCACCCTTTAGGAGTCTATAGGAGAGAGACTATAGGGTCAGGACATTTCACTCTCCACTGATAACTAAGGTTCTTAAGACTAGATACTTTTTTGTTAGGAACCTCTGGGGCTTTTTAAGTTTGAATTTGTTGAACTGTCTTGTGAGAGGATACCAAATAGAACAGTACACTCTATAATAGGTCTGATCAGTGCTGAATACAGGAGAACAATAACATCTATGGATCTAGTCAAAAGATCTTTAGCTACTGGTTGTGCTAAGTTATCACATGATGATCAAAGAAAAGGGAACTGTCAACTCAAGTGCACAGGTCACTAACTTTTCATTTTGTAAGGCGATGTTATCTGTATAGTATGTTGTAGATAGATTTTGTTTTCTGAAAGAAATAAACTACAGTTTTTAGCATTCAGTTTAATCTCATTTTCCATATGCCAGGAATTAACTAAAGTAAGCTTTTTCTGAAGGGTGCAGATATCTGAAAGGGTTTTAACATTTACTTCCAATTTGCAGTTATCCACAAATCTGGTTAGTTACCCAGATGACCAGCTTACCATTTTTGAGATCAGAGAAGTAGATGCCCACCAGAAAATGACCCAATACAGACTCCTGTAGGACTCCACTGGTTGCCTTACCACTACTTTGAGAGGCATTTGCCACATGGACTATGTAGGTTCTCTCTTTCAGCCAGCTGGCAAACCGTCTTCTAACATAAGGATCTTTGTTTACAGATGATCGTTTCCTTACAATTTTGTCAATGGGTATGATGTCAAATGCTTTATTTAGATCATGACATGCTGTGTGAACAGCATGACCACTGTTGACAACTTATGTAACCAAGCCAAAGAAATTAACAAGGTTTAACAGAAATGATCTCCTTTTAATGAAGCCAGCTTGTTAGAGGTTAAGCTTAATGAGATTTTTTTTAATATCATAGATTCATAGGTTCATAGGTTGATACTAGGCTATCTGCCCTAGGGCATTTATAAGCCTAGCCAGAGTGTGTTTGGCTTTTGCCACCCTTTTAGATTAGTTGAATGTGCCTCTGTATAGTAGGTCACAGAAGATAAGGTTAGTTTACTGTGCCTCTGTGTAGTAGGGACACAGAAGAGATCCCAGGGGTAAACCTATGATCTCCCATCCACTCGTCAAGATTTCTCTTGAAGAGGGTCATTGAGGGGGCTCTGCCTAACATGGATTAGGATTTTGTTCCAGAGTGAGGGGAGCCTCTGGGATATGAATCTGTCCCTCCAGCATGTCCTATTTATTTCTGTGCTGAGGTTTAAGTCCCTGGAGCGTGTAGCTCTAAGGGATTTGGATTTCCTGAGGTGGAGCATGTCCATTAATTCTGGTTTGGACATGGCTTTATACGTCAGGCACAGATCGCCTCTGAGTAGGCGGTAAGCAACTGAGTAGAGCTGGAGTTTCTTTAGCCTAACTGCATAGGGCATCTGTTTGAGCCCCTTGATCCTCTTGGTGAGGTACTGATGATCATAATTAATGGGACTGTTGTAATATGCTCTATTTCTTTACAGATCAGATTTGTAAAACTGATTGGTTTGTAATTCCCAAGGTCAATGTTAGGGCGCCCTTGTGGATGGGCAACACAACAGCAGCATGTGAATATTCATGTAGATAGTCTAAGCTTGGCTTAGGTTATGCAATTTAAGGTGACTTTCAGTGAGGAGCTATTTGATGGTGTTTAACAAGCACAACATGCATGTTATCAGAACCTATGGAGGAAGTGATTTGGTTTTAGATAACACCTTAAGGGCATGTTCTTTAGTAACGATAGGGAGTGATGGAATCTGAGAAGCATGGTGTTGGAAAATGTGCTTCATGAGTGAAGTTTACAGATAACTTTTTTCCTAGTATATCTGTAATGACATTTGGGTCAAAATGGAGGGGTCCTGTTAAGGTGAAGTTCAGAACAATGCTGTCTGTTATTACGTAGTTTGTAACATACCTAAAAAAGGATTTGTAGGTTATCCTTTGCTTTAAAAATGTATCTCCATTCATGTGATGCTCAACCTTATAGTGCTTTTCATTTTTTGGTAATATTTTTTATAGTGCCCTCCTTTTGAGGAGCTCTTGCCTTACATATAGTTTAAGGCACTTTTCTTTCTTGTTATAAAGTTTGTTTATACCACCAAAGTGCTATGTTTTTAAATTCATCTGTATGTGGCTCTAGTGAAGAGGGATAGATCTATGCATTTGTGCAAGTGTAATAAAACTCTTTAGTGAAGTTGGATGCTGTGGCAGTGTCAATGTCATGGGTAATTTTAGAGAGTTCATCATTTAATTGTATAACTTTCCCCCTTTTGAAACCTATAAATGTGAAAATATTGGTTAAGGACTCATGGTGGTTTTGAGAGTAAATGTTACAAATTTATGGTTCAATGTAATCTAAGAAAGACAGACAGGGAATGGAACAAGTAGTGGCAAAATTAGTGAGGACCATACCCAGAATGTTTTATGACTAAGTGGGCTTGCTAACTATTTTGTCCAAGGAATTCTGTTTATCAAATCCAGAAATCTCTAGGCATAATCCAGGTAGTTAAAGAAACCTAGGATTACAAAGTTATTGCTTATAGGAATTTCATCTAAAATTTCCAGGAATCTAACATGATCATCTGTAGACATGAACAGGGTTCTACAGCAAGCTATAATCAGGGACACTATTTTAGTTATGGTGTCCATCCAACTTGGTCGTTGCTGCCGCTTCTTCTTTTACCTTCGATCTTTCCTAGCATAAGGGTGTTTAGTAGTGAATCATGTCATTGCATTATGCGGCTATGGTATTTGAGTTTTAATTTTACTATCAGGTTTTCCAGTGCATGGAATTATCAGAAGTGTTCTCCAATCCCAGGGTCAAAAGAATCAATTTTCTAATGCACAACCATACTTATAATCCAGCTGACACAGCTGTATGTTATTACTGTAAAAAACATTGTTTTGTGTAAATGGGACTTTGCTGACAATCTTTGCTCTTTAAAATCTTATCCAGATTTAAGCCCAGTAAAAGAGTTGTCACTGCCTCATCTTCTTCTCTATTTGCAAAGAATTGACAGCCCTAGATGACATGTATTTTTTTATGTTGAACAACAAATCAGTTTTTTTTTTTTACTTTCTTCTTTCACCTTTATCAACAGGCTCTTAAATTCTTTCTCACTTTCAGTTCTTATAGTTGGGTCATCCATATATCTAAGGTTGTTAATATTTCTTCCAGCAATATTGATTCCAGAATCTGATTCATCTAACCCAACATTTTGTACAACATATTCAGCATCTAACTTGAATAAGAAGGGTAACAGCAAATGGTCTTGTTTACTCTTTTCCCAGTCTTGAACCAGTTATGCCACATTTGGCTCTAACTATTTCTTCTTGTTCTGCACACAGATTCTCTGGGAGTCAGATAGGATGACCTAGTATCCCCATTTCTCTAACACTTTATGATGATGTGAGGTAGTGCCATCTGTGCTAGAGGGAGTAGGGCAGTGCATGTGAAACAGATACCAGCATAGCTAGCTGGAGTTTTGTAAATAATTATATGTCATTTGAACATCAAACTGATTTGTATAGATGCTTGTGTTAAAATGTATTTGCAAAGTTGATTTTGTTAAAATGTATCAACAGTGGGTCCTGCTGGACAGAAAAGAAACATGCGTGTGTGTCACATTGTAATGTTGTAACTGATTAGATGTATGTATTTTAACAGTTGATGCTGGAAGGGAAGTGGTTATGCTCAGTACAGCTAACCTTAAGCAAAATAGCCTGAAATTAAATGGCTTGGTTTAAGCCATAAAGATTTTATTTCACAGGTCCGAATAAAGCCAGAGATGCAATGTCTGTGAAAAGCCTTTCTACAAGAAGTGTGGAAGTATTGGAATTGTTTTATAGCTTCCAGATGCTGTATGATGATGTGAGGTAGTGCCAGCTGTGCTAGAGGGAGTAGGGCAGTGCATGTGAAACAGATGCCAGCATAGCTAGCTGGATTTTGTAAATAATTATATGTCATTTGAACATCACACTGATTTGTATAGATGCTTGTGTTAAAATGTATTTGCAAAGTTGATTATGTTAAAATGTATCAATAGTGGGTCCTGTTGGACAGAAATGAAACATACATGTATGTCACATGGTAATGTTATAACTGATTAAATGTATATATTTTAACAGTTGATGCTGGAAGGGAAGGGGTTATGTTCAGTCCAGCTAACCTTTAGAAAAATAGCCTGAAATCAAATGGCTTGGTTTAGGCCATAAAGAGTTTATCTCACAGGTCTGAATGCAGCCAGAGATGCAATGTCTGTGAAAAGCCTTTCTGCAAGACGTGTGGAAGTACTGGAATTGTTTTATAGCTTCCAGATGCTATATTAAGCCTTAGCAGAGTTCTGTGTTGGTATTGTGACACATCTGTACCAAATCCTGGCTCAGTTGCTAGTGAGGGGGCAGTGCTGGAATCACAGAGTCAGATGATCAGATGTGATGTTATTCTGTAGCTAGCATTGAAACTGTATTTGAATACTATTGGGAGATGTGATAGATGCACTCTGCTTTTGGGGACCTGAAAAGACACACTCATCCACGTTTATCTTTACTTCCTTTAGTAAGTAACTAAGGAACAGTAATTCTTCAGTCAGTTAGGAAAATGTAGGGAGATTAGCTGAATATTGTTTTTCTGTATCTGTCTGAGTCTTTCCATCTCTGTTGCTTTTTACATTTCCTGTGAATTGAAACTCTGGTGTTTCTTGTAAATAGATATTCAGTATTTTCATCTTTTCTGTTTTATTTTTTTATTAAATATATCTATACCTTTCATTGTGACTGTTTTTTTAGGAAATATTTAACCTTTGATAGTAACTGCATTTATTTAGTGGCATTGTGACTCTACATTCCTGAAGGTCTTGATGCTTGGTCAAATTGTACCATTTTTATAAGTATTAATTTTACTGAGAGTAATTGGGCACCCTGGTAAGAGCATTTGTGTACCCTGGTAAGAGCATTAGAGTAGTTGCCTTTGGGTGTTCTGGTGGCAGTGTATCTACCTTATAGTCTGGGTGGAGGTGGCAAAGCAGGTAAGCTGACTGTATGTGTGTCAGCTACTTTGAACAGGGACACTGAGAGCACTGATTTCACAGAGAGGGTGGTAGAGAACTTGGCTTGGAATGCCTGGATAAGGACTCAACTCTATAGCTGTGTCATTGAGGAGTCTTATTTGGGGCCTGGACAGAAAGCCCAGCCACAGGACTGGAGTGTGTATTCCCTGTGTGCTCTTAAGGGAAATTGTAGTTGGTGCAGTGAGCTGCATTTGAAAATACTGTATCTATTTTTTCTCACTCAATGTTCCCCACTGGTGTCAGTGGTGAGGATTGAGTATCCTTGATCACTAGCCCAGAGGAGTGATATCACACACTTGACAAAGTTTGTTATGGTCCACATAGTATCCTTTGCTTCAGAAGTAGAGAAGTTAATAAAGTAAAAATAAATATTCTTCTAGAACTCCCTTCCTTTCTCCATTATCCAGTGAATGTTAATTTTATCTGTGCTTCCACTGTCCCTTCTAAGAAAATAGCTTGCACATCTGGTAGTTCAGTCCATATGTTGCAAGAGTCTGTAGCTTACAGGATCATGATTGTTACCTTGCTAGCACATCAAACAAGTGTAATTGCCTGATTATTTGAGCACTGTCTAGCATTGCCCTTTTTGGGATTAGAATGTAAGATGACCTCTTCTAGTCTACTGGCCACTGTCATGTTTCCTGCATTTGCTGGCAAATTTCAAACAGCCCTGTAATAGCATCATTTTGCATGATTTTAAACAATTTATTGGTAATTCTAACAATTCCTGCAGCCTTATTAACAAGGCATTTGCTTTCTAGGGCCCATTTAAATGCACTATCTCACTTGAAATCAGAGAACATGTCATCATAAATATCAATGATGTTAAGCCCTTTCTTATATAATTCTTCTGTATATTCCTTCCATCTCTTTTTATTATCTTCTGATTTCATTAGACGTCTCCCATCTCTGAATTTCTTTCTCTTAATGTAACCAATCTTCTTCAATAGATCTCTTTTCTTTCCTTTTCTATTGTAATCTTCCAGTTATTATAATTGCTGATTTAATTACATCTCTTTATCTAATGAAATCCAAAAGAAATGGCATAGAACAAAATGACCAACAAACTTCAAAACAGGTTCTACCGCATCACAGTTAGAAGTTTCACAATCAGTTTAATAGATCAAGTGCTTTCATTATTTAAAAACAGAACTTCATCAGAATCTAAAGTGTAATTTTAACCACCAGTTTAAAAACTGTAGTAAACAGTCATGTGACTAATATGAACAACCAATGAAAACTATGCATTTGAAAATTTAACCAATTCTGTATGGATAACTAAAAACATGGAAATTCCTTAAAAATGCAATAATCAAATGTTGAACATCAATTTGGTGTTTTTAATCCAGTGCTATACTTCTTAGAGTGTCTGTGCTAGCAAGAAGCATTTAATATTAATACTATCATTCAAGGCTGCGTACTTGTCTGACTTCAACTTCATCTGCCAAATAGATTTGTGGCATTCAAGACACAATTTTTAGTCCCCTGTTAAATCATTAACACTGACGGCATCTAGTACAAAAAAAATCCTAAATATTTTGAATGAAGGACACATTAAAGAATATTTTGCCAGTGTGTTATTTGTAACCTTGCTTCTTATTGTTAGAATATGTTCATATATTCTGCGATTAAGTTTTCTTATTGTTTTTCCTTCATGAAAACAAGAACATGATTCACAAATGACAAGGTAAACCACCCCTCATCTTTGGCAGTTATATCTGCCTTTGGCACAAATTGTGATGCGGCTTGAATGCTGGGCATCACAGTAGTGCAGCAGTTTGCATTGTTGCCTCACAGCAAGAGGTTCTCTATTTTGATTCTCAGCGGGGGTGCCTTCTGTGCAGAGTCTGCATGTCTGCATGTCCTTCCTGTGTTCATGTGGGTTTCCTCTGGGTGCTCCAGTTTCCTGCCACTTTACAAAGACATGCATCTGGAGTGTTTTTCACTGGGCCGCCACTGAAAATTGGCTTGTTCCAAGTTGGACTTTCCCAGTAAGAAAAAGTTAAATAAATAATTATGCTGATGCCTGCTTATAAACCTGCTCTGGTCAGGGAGAAACCCAATGTGAAACAGATCAGGATTTGGCCTGAGGGAACATTATCAACTCTTTAGGATTGTTTTGAGTGTACTAACGGAAGCATTTTCAAGGAGGCAACTACAACAGACCAGCACATTAACCTAGATGAATACACTGAAGTAGTGATGACTTATATCATACATTGTATAGATGATGTCACAGAGATTAGAAGCATCATTCCAACAGCTAGCCAAAAGCCATGGCTTACAAGTAAGGTCTATGATCTTCTGAAGACACGAAATTCAGCATTAAGGGCAAATGACAGGAAAGCCTTAAGTGTGGCAAGGGAAAACCTGAAGAAAGACATAAAAGAGGTTAAGAGGGAATATGGGAGGAAGGCACTAAACCACCTTAAGGAGATGAGGGATACCAGATGGTTGTGGCAGGGTGTACAGCAAATTACAGACTATAAACTTCCTAGACAGGCTGAATACCTCTTTTGGACGATTTGAGGAGAGGAACACCACAACTGTGCAAAGGTTACACACAGACCAATATGATGCAGTACTCAGTCTTACCCCAGTGGAAGTAAAAAAGAGTGCTACAGAAAGTAAATCCCAGAAAGGCGGCCGGTTCAGATATCTTGGGTAAGGTACAAACAGTTGTACACAAAAACTCAGAACCAAAAAAGAAGGTAAGTCTCCAGCACACAAGGACGACTTTATTCCAAAATCCAGGTACAACAGTCAAGCGCTTTCGTTTTCAATAAAGACTTCATGAGAATTGTTAAAAATAGTAATTAACATCATTAAATAGCTCATGACATCAAGCCATATGATAAACCCAACCAATAAAAACCATGAACCAATTAAGTTAAAAATTCTGTAAAAAACATATAAAAATGTTTTAAATAGCTAGAATACTTCAAAAATGAATTCAAAAGATATATATCTTATTGAACATATACAAATGTATAAAAATATTAATATCATATTAATATCATATTATATATTATGTACAACAAACCCCTGTCCCTTCCATTACCCTTGAAGACTTTTGAGCTTGAGCAATGGAGAAATAGAACAGTAATCATTAAGCCCTGGAAATTGTAATGCATTTAACCTTAAAATCCATAGTAATTCTTTCCTACTTAAATGTTCATCTATCAACAAACCTCTTGGGTTCCTTACAACATAATCCAGCACTACAAATTTAAAATTGTGCCCTACTTTCTCACTAATATGTTAATATAATGCATTAGATAGTTTTGCCTTAGCTACATCATTAATATGCTCATATATTCTTTCTTTGATTCTACACAAAGTTTTTCCAATGTAAAACGCATTACACTGTTGACATAAAGCACAATAAACCACCCCCTTAGAGTCATAATTAAAGTGCCTTTTGATGGTAAATTTCCAATTTTGAATGCAAAAAGAATCACAGACAAGTATATGCTGACAATGGGAAAAGTGGTTACACTTAAACATACCACTAGATCTCATATCACCCCCCTCTTCATGCCTCATTTCTAATAGATTCTTAAAACACCTCCCCTTTCAGAACACCATCTTGAAATGTTCACCCAAGCCCATTTTAATGCTGTCAATACTGGACAGAATCATCCAGTGATTTTTAACTACATCCAACACCTTATAAACCTGAGGGGAAAAGGTAACTATCAAAGAACGATCAAAATTACCCCTAACCACACATTCAACTTCCTCAACTCTCTGCCCATTGGGACCAACCCTCTCCTTGGGTACACAAGGTTTTGGGAGTAATGGCTTAAAAAAAAACATCTGCTTTTTATTACACACTTCCTCTTTAACTTTAACAAGAAGTTATCCCAGATAACCCCTTTTAGAGAACATGCCCAATAGGATATCAATCTCCTGATAGAACATACTGTCATCAGTTATCGTGCAGTCCAACCTCAAAAGTTGGCCCTTGACCACATAATGGAAATAAGAGTTGGAGAAGGTACTTTTCCTGTGGATAGTAGAGATGTAACAATTGTTGGCATAATCTTTACTAGACCAATGGGTGAACTTAAGAAAAGATGTACTAGAATTTATATAAACCAAAAATTCACCTAGTCTAACCTCTGAGCCAACTCAAATTCAAAAGAATGCCATCCAAAAATCTGATATAAAAGTCCAAGCAATGATTGAAGGGACTATTAAAGACAAAATGATGCTCCCAATATGCCATAATCAAATTTGCAAAACTAGGGGCGCATGCCACCCCCATTGCTACACCAGTCAACTGTTTGAATAGTTGCCCATCAAAGTATAGAAAATTGTTAGTTAACACAATTTCCATGAGAGCTACTATTGTATTAACATCATTAGAGTCTAATATCTCCACATTAAAAAGCATGGTTTCCAACCAATCTAGCTCTTCACTGTGAGGGATGACAGAAAATAAATTCTGTACGTCAATTGATACCAGTAGGGAATCACGGGAAAATTTTATCCTAGTAAGTCTATCCAAAAAATCCCACGAATCTCTACACACTTGTTTGACTCTGCATACAGAAGGTTTTAACTTGCTATCAACATATTTTGCAATGTAAAAAGTCTTACTTCTGCAAGCATCAACAATTGGCCTCAAAGGCGGATTTTGGATATTCTTGTGGATTTTAGGGATTCCAAATATCCCTGCTACCACAGGATTGTCATTGCTTAAATAATTATACACACGAGGTAATATGGCCCTGTATTAACATATCATACAGCCTTACATTAATTTTAGAATAGGCTATATTCAATTCATTCCGTAAAACTTGACTATGTCAGCAAGCAATAAACTATACAGTCTGCTATTATAATCCACAGTATCCATTATAACAATCCTGCCGCCTTTGTCAGGCTTCATGACTCTAATTTTCTTGTTCTTACATAACCCCATAAATAAATCCTCCTCACTAGCAGTACGATTAGCTGCTTTAGATTTTAAATTAGTGGCAGTGCTTGTATTTTCATTATTATTGCCATTAGCATTATTAAAACCACTTCCACTGAGAAAATGCCCAGCAAAAAGTCTACGTATGTCATTCTCACACAATTGTTTGAACACACTAAGCCAGTTGTTTAAGGGGAGATTAAAGGTACTGGATTTTTTTTGGCCCCTCCACATTTGATTCATACGTATTTGTATCTCCACTAAACCATAATGACAAATTTAATTTTAGAATGAACAATTTGAGATCAATCAACATTTCAGCTATATCAATATTCCTACTGGGCATAAAGCATAGGCCTTTACTTAAAACATTCGCATGTTCCGGCGAACAACTTTCACAAGAATAATTATAGATTGTAAAATCTTCATTAGAATTCTTGATCAATGCAGGAACAGAACTATCAACTTTATTATGGACATCAGAAAAAGAAGCATTCAAAGGGTACATAAACTCAATAGAAAGACTAACCAAGGCTTCACCAGCTTCAAAAACAGTATTTTCAACAATGTAATTCAAGGCTCCACTGTTGTGGACCTCATCAGCCAGTTCAACAGTTCCACATGCAAAATTTTCACCAAATATATCAAAAATACCAGAACTTTCAACTGGAACTGCATCTAAATTAAATGGACACAAAGATACATTGTTTAGTCTAATAGGACCATCAAAGTTCTCCAAACAATTTGCATTTTATTGGTCAATAACGGTGTTGTTGTCCGTTCCACTTACCAGCAACCCTAATAGTTCTTCCTTCTCCAATCTTTCTTGCCCTTGCCATTTTTTGACTGAGTCTGATTACTGGAATAGTTATTATTTTCCCTATTACTATTATTGCCCACCAATTTAGGGCGAGCTCCTAAACGCTAGAAATTTGGATTATTTGAGCTCTCAACTGTCCCTTTGTTGAAGTTTCAAGCCCTATTACTACCACCCTTTTCAATAAGCCTCCTAGAACTTCTTAAACCTGGTCCACTCTAGCCGCTATCCACACCTTCTGACTCATTGATGTTCTCGTGGGAATAAAAAGACTCATCCTACTCATCAAGCAGTTGTTCCCACTCCATAGACTGTTGGCGAATTGGAGAAGGAGGATCAGGATAAGTACACCCCTCAGCAAAGGCAATTGCAACTCTCAAAAGTTTTATAGCCTTACGCGATTGTATCAAAGAACAAATACTGTCTATTTTCCCAAAAATATTATTGTAGTTTGTAGAATAATGGTCAAATAGTGCATCTTTCAAGAGGGGTGGCTACAGTGGTGCAGCGGTTAGTGTTGCTGCATCACAGCAAGAGGTTCTCTGGTTCGATTCTCAGCTGGGGTGCCTTCTGTGTGGAGTCTGCATGACCTCCCTGTGGTCACATGGGTTTCCTCCTACATCCCAAAGACATGCTGTAGGTGGATTGGACACTCCAAATTGGCCCTAGGTGTGAGTGTGTGTGTGCATATGCCTTCTGTGGAAGGTTGGGCACTGGGCTGGCACCTCAGCACCATAAACCTCCACTGCCAATCATGAGCAGACAGGTGATCTGCTGTGGCGACCCCTAACTGGGAAAAAGCCAAAAGAAGAAGTCCATCTTTCAAGAGACCATTTTTGAGAATGTCCAAATCCTTAGAAATCTTGTCCAGTAGCACCTCATTATTATGTACAATAAGATGCAGAATGTTTGATCCAGCTTTATTAAATATATTAATTAAAGCCTGATGGAATTCTGACCCCTTCACCACTCCATTAGGGAACCGCCAAAGACTCAGTCCTTTAGGCACAATATCCTTTTTCAGATTTGCATTCAAATAGGTATTCTCAAGTTGCAGTTTTTTAAAAGCCAGTAACTTGGATTCAAACAGACCCAGCTGTTCAAACAATTGGATGGCCACTGCCTATAGCTTCCCCAACATTAGAATTAGTAAAGTTAGATGGAGATGTAGAGAATTCAAATACATCTGCTTTTCATGTGTCAGAGTCAATTGGAACAAAATTATCTGAATCATTACCTGCCACTTCCACCCCAGACCATTGAGTCAGAGGCAGTCTAGATGAACTTGATGGAGCACCATTATGCAAAGGACCCATTGATGGCCCAATAATGTAAGCCATTTACTGGCTCATATGCTCTGATAATGCAGTAAGGTTGCCAATTCCAGCCAAAAGTTGTGATGTAAGATCCATAGTAGCTGAAGCTATACCTCCTCCAGTAGCCATAAACTACAAACACTCATACACAAAAACTCAGAACCAAAAAAGAAGGCAAGTTTCCAGCACACAAGGACCACTTTATTCCAAAGTCCAGGTACAACAGTCAAGCACTTTCGTCTTCAGTAAAGACTTCATCAGAACTGTTGAAAAAGGTATTAAAGAGCTGTGCAGGCCAACTATGTACAGTACTCATGGATATATTTAACACCTCATGTGGCATAGCAAAGGTTCCTTCATATTACAACGTAACAAATATCATCCCTCTACCCAAAAAAGCCTCACCCTCCAGCTTGAACAACTTCAGACCTGTTGCTGTAACATCCACAGTTATGAAATGTTTTGAGAGGCTAGTCAAGAAACACCTGTCTGCGGAACTACCATCAACGTTGATCAACTGCAGTTTGCCTACAGATAAAACAGATCCACAGCTGATAGTGGTCACATTGCATCTTTCTCTGGAGCATCTGGAGAGCAAGGACAGCTCTGTGAGAATGCTATTCATTGACTTTAGCACTGCATTTAACACAGTTGTCCCTATGCAATTGATCGATAAGCTAGTACATCTGGCCATCAGCAAACAGTTCTGCAATTGGATCCTGGACTTTTTGAATAACAGGCCACAGAAGGTTTCTATGGCAAAAACACCTCTATGAGCATAACACAGGTGTTCCTCAGGGTTGTGTTCTCAGCCCCTATGGTTTACTATCCTAACCCATGACTGCACAACAAACTTCGGTACAAATATCGTCAAGTTTGCCAATGACACCACAATTGTGGGTCTCATTAGGAGAGAGGACAAGAGTGCATACAGAGAAGAATTTAACACACTGATTGCCTGGTGTGCAGGAAACAACCTTTGCCTGAATGTAAGTAAAACAGAAGAGATCATCATAGACTACAGGACAAGGCAAACACCCCATACACCACTCCTGATCAATGGTGAAATGGTGGAAAGGGTAAGCAGTACCAAATTCCTCAGAGTTCATACCTCTCTTGGTCCAGGAACTCCTGCCACATAGTGAAAAAAGCACATCAACAGCTCCACTTTTTGAGAAGACTCAAATAGCTAAAAGTACCATTGTTAGTACTTTCCGCCTTCTACTAAGCAGCAATTGAATGCATCCTAAGATCTTAATTTTTCAGTATGGTATGGGAGGTGTTCGGTTGCAGATAACAAATTGCAGAGAGTGGTGAGAGTTGCCAACAGGATAACTGGTACTAGTCTGCCCTCAATCCAGGACCTTTATACATCGAGGAGTCTAAAGAGAGCCACCAAAACACTAAATGACTCAACTCATCCTGCAAATTGTCTGCTTATAAGCCTGTCATTGGGTTAAAGATACCGCAGTATTCATTGTAGGACAAGTAGATTCAAAGACAGTTTTTATCTGAAGGTGATTAGATTTCTTAACTCTTAACATTAGGTCTGATAATTGACAAGTCAGGATGTTGGGACTTCTCATTCACTATGCGATATTATTTTAGCTATTATTTATTAAGCCCAGCCAACCATTATAATTTATACTACTAAGCCAGGTGCAATATTTTTTCTTCAGCTGCTACTGCTATGTGCTTGTTCACCCATAATGTGGTACATGGTTCATGTGCGATACTATTACTTGAACTTTGCTGCTAGATGTGTGCTTTTAGTAGCTTAACAAGTGCATGTTTCTTGGAATATATGTAGCTATATACTTAAGTGTAGAGTTGTTTTATAAGACGGTGGTAATAATATTATATGTTGTTTGTCTGTCCCATGATGGGCTGATTGCATGGAATCTCATTTAATCTACACTTGTGTAGATCTAAATGACAAAAGTTACTTTTGACTTGACTCTTGACTTTTACTTTATATCTGAATAACTATTATGGTCCTCTTGAATGTGGACCTAATTTGGATGTAGATGGTGTGAGTTGTAGGTCAATGCAACACTGCACATTTGCTACATACACTTAAGGTTGAATTTCACTTACAAATTTCTTTATGTTGAGTTATATTTATATTTAATTATATTGCATTTCATTTGTTTGTTGCCATTTGCTAACATTCATTGTGGCAATGGAATGAATCAGAAACCTGTATCCCCTATTCTTACATACTGGTGTCAGTGCTGTGGATTGTGATATCATGATTCTAGTGGTCATCACAATGATTACCTTCTAACATGCATAAAAAAGAATAGCAAGAGAGCTGGTATACTGAAATGGGAAATGGTCTGCAAAGTATATCATATCCTGTCAGCTGTCATCTTTCCATTCTCCATACCATTACTCTACAATTGGTTGTCATAGATATCATGATGTACAAAGTTTCAAAAATATTAACAATAATTAACCTACTATATAGCTTAATAGGTAAGTACTAGGCTAGCTGCCCTTGTAGGTCATTTTAAACCTGGCCAGTTTCCCTTTTGTTGCTCAAGTTAACCTACCTCATTTGGTGTTAGACTGGTCTTACAAATCCCACGGCCAATAATTCTATATTATCCCTAATGAGAATAACTGGGATCATACTTTACATAATTTGAGGGGACCAGTGCATGGGATAAAGCATTTAGGAGCTTCCTCTGTCCATTAGTAGTACAGGGGGCAGTCCTGGGGTAAAATCTTCTATTCCCATCCATAGATCCAAGGAGCACTTGACTATTGACAGGAATAGACTTTGCTTTTGGTCTACTTTGACCAATCGAAAGCTCACTTGCTCGAATCGCAAGTGAGTGATTCCAGTTCAGCAAAAATGCATCTAAACAAAAATGCACTTTCACAAATTACACTTTACCAAGAGACAAAACCACACAGAAAACGCACTACAAACACATTTAGCCCCCCTGCACCCACCATGTGGGGGGCTGTGCCTCCCACTACTTAAATATGCCAACTCTGAGATCGCACTGCAGTGATTTGAACAAGTGAGCTTACGATGGGTCAAAGTAGACCCCTTTGCTTTATGTGGATGGGGATTCTGTTTCAGAGCAGTGGTATCTTCTGTGAGATATACCTGTCCCTCCAAACCATTCTGTTGATGTTGCAGCAGAGGTTTATATCCCTAGAACAAGTATTTCTGATGTCACTTGACTTGTTGATGTGCAGTGAATCCATCAGTAATGGGTCAGAGGATGCCTTGTATGCCTGACACAGGTCATCTCTTAGTAGTCTGTAGGATACTGATTATAGTGACAGGGCTTTGAGTCTACCCATGTAGAACATGTTGATTAGACCTTGTATTCTTTTAGTAAGGTATCTAAGTGGGTGTTTCAATTATTGCATGAACCTGGACATAAGCTATTAAATAGACTTGAGAGCAATAGACCATCTGTGATGCATTAATGAAACTGCACACTCTTGCTGTAATACAGAAAAAGGTATTTTATATAGTCTAACCCTATATACATTAATTAGAGTAAAAAATGTAACACAACTGTGGAAGACTGCAGAAATAAAGGCACTAATGATTGAAAGAGACAGGGTGTGGGATAAATAAATAAAAAAAAACTAATTTGCAAGTAGAACTTTAGAAATACAAATGTCAAAGAAACAAATGAAATCAAGCCATCAGGAACTGTAAGAAATGCTTCTTTGATTAAGAAAAGCCAGCAATCGGCTCACCTAAAAAGTTCTGGTATATATATATATATATATATATATATATATATATATATATAAAACAAACTGTCCATCCCTTCTTCGTCCTCATTTTCTATGGACAAGAAAACCACCAAACTACTATAAAATTATTTTGAAATAGCAATCTCTACAATACACTGCTCCACCCACCTCCTCAATTAATATTACAATACAACTTCTGACATATTTAACTAAAATAAGTCAGTGTATATTCACAATTATGAAATGCTTATCTAAAATTCAAAGATCATGGTTTTGTAGGTGTTTATTTTATTTATATTTGTTTACTGGGATAGTGCACTGATCAAAGTAGACTAGCTGCAGGAATGGCCTGTGTGAAATAAGTCTTCATGATTTACAAAGCAATAGAAAAAAAGCACAATATTAGTTAGTTACATTTTTTTACAAAGTTTTGAAAAGTACAGTCAATAATATATTAGAAATGTTTAAAGTTAATATAATGCTGCAGTTAAGATGTTCAAAAATATTTGAAATTAACAGTATTTACACTAGTTACAGTACAATTCAAAGGTCAGTGAAAGCAGAGAATAGAGAAAGAGATTTAGACATTGATAGCTAGGTAGTTAGATGGCGTGGCCACTGGGAAACAGGCACATTGGACTTCTTTGGGAAGGTATCTTTTAAGCAAAATGTTAAAGGAGTTTTAAGTTTTAGTATCCTGACAAGCTTCCCACAAAATCAATAGAAAAGTATGCTTACCCCCTAGTTATACCCGTAACATGATTAATAAATATGTGTATACAAAAAGGCATTGTGTACAGTACGTGTTAAGAACCCAACATCACCCCAAAACATAATGTTAGTATTTCAACTGAACCTAAAAGCTACTGTCTCATAGTCATGCTTAACATCTTTTAAAAATAGTGGAGCAGATTATTCATCAAAACCCCCACCTCTTACTTAACAGAATTTAATCACCTCTCCTGCTTCCAGCCTGGATTTTGCAAAGGTTACTCTTAACATTGGAAATAGGGTTGTACTTGTAGCTGAATGGATGGACTCTTAACCCAGTATTATTAACAGTAACTGACTTCATTGGAGGCAAACTAAATTCAGGAGAAGTAGCAGTCAAACTTTGATTAGATCTGTCCAAAGCCTTTGAACCATAAGCCACACAGGATTCTAGGCTTTTACTCCTTGCCATCAAATTGTTTCAGAACTATTTATACCAAGTATATTCACACCCAGCAAATGGATCTTTCATAGATCCAGTTTAGATTTTCTATTTTCCACTCTACATGTCAACGTCACATCAAACCAGTGTTAAATGTCTGAGAGTACAATACTTATGGCACAGCTTCCCTCTATTTAGCCCCCCAACCAAAAAAAAAAAAAACTTCAAAAAACACATACTCTTAAAATTAGCAAACACTCAGGATCAGTTCCAAAACTTAGAAAAATAGTAAAAAGAGTCTCATGTAATTGTAAATACTTCAAAAAGTAATTATGCTGTATTTTACCCAATTACAAAAGTTTCATTTTGCATACCTTGAGGAGTTGAGTGCTCCTATCAGGACAGACAGAGGAAGCTATGAGGACTGCATGAGTCCACATAGCTAAGGCAATAGTAATACTGAAGGAAAGGCCATTCTAGACATCTCCCAGGCAAATGGGGTTAGGGTGTCCAACACATGGTTTCCAAGATAGTCATAGAATCACATACAAGAATGGTCAGCATGTAGCTCAGGTAGATTTTCTCCCAGTAATAATGGGACAGTGGGTTCAAATCAGAAAGTATTGGCCATGATCAGCTGCAAGCCATTGATAGGGAAGGTGTTAATATCAACAGAGACAAGGTTTAAGGCCTGAAAGTTGAATGTAGCAAAACACATAGGTTCAAAGAAATACTCAGGGATCCAGCACCTCAAGAAGAATAGGAAATCAGTGTGGTCAAAGAGGAATGGCATGTCTCAAAACATAATGTGTGAAGACAATAGAACAGATTTGTGGCCAAGCCCGGCAAAGAAACAAGGTATATAAGGAAAGTTGGTGTGGAATGCAGAAGTCCAGGAAGTTATCAAAAGAAAGAATGAGTGTAGGAAGAAGTGGGAGATAGAAAAAAACAGCCCAGGTTAAGAATGAATGCTAGTTGACTAAGAAAGAGATTATGAGAACAGTCATAATTGTAAACATTTCATCAGATAAATGATACCAGCTTCTAGAAAGTGACTCAGTTGATGACACAAAGAAGCTCTTACTAGGTTGCAAAGCAAAGATAGAAAGATAAAGATGAAAGTTAGGACATGCAATTCATAAAGGATGCCAGTAACAATCTGCTCACCAGGCTAGAGGACATTAAGGCAGATAGGAGTACTTCAGGAAATATCTAAAGGAAGATGGCCCCACAGAAGTTGTACTTTATGATGAAAGAGAATGAAGAACCCACCCTAGAAGAATTATGACATAAATGATAATGAAACCAAGGAATGCGATAGGCTCAGATGAAGTCATGGCAGACATAATCAAGATGTTGAGTGTGTGAAGGGTGAAATGGCAACTGAAGGTATGTATACTCGTTGCAGCATGGAGAAAGAGAGAGAGAGAGAGAGAGAGAGAATAAGCATTATAGTACCATTGTACAAGAATAAAGAGGATATTAACAAACGGGGACAGTACAAAGGTATCTGACTCATGTCACACTGCATGAAAGTGCTGGAAATGGTGACTGATAAATGAAAATGAAGAATAGTAGAAATCAAGATGGGAGGTTAGCAGTTCAGATTCAAACCTGGATGGAGTTCCACCAACCTAACATTTGCAGCGTGACTCAAAGTGGAGAGGAAGCTGGACATGAAAGAGTCCAACTGGGCATTTCTAAATTTGTAGAAAGCAAATTACAAGACCCCAGGAAACCTGAATTGGGCAGTCCTGTGATGGTTTATAGTTCCAGAAACATTGGCAGAATTAGTGCAGGCTATGCACAAAGCCCCAGCGACAAAAGTGCAAACAGTGATCAGGCTCACAGATGGCTTCTCAGTGGGAGTGGGTGTAGATTAGGGTTCATCTCAAAGCTAATTCCTGTTCATAGTGGTGATGGACAACATTAGCAAACAGGTTCCAAGGACAGATCAATAAAGCTGCTTTATGCAGATAATGTAGCATTGCAAGCAGACTTTGAACAAGATCTTCAGTAAATGACAGTGGACTGGAAGGAGAAACTGAAGGCACATGGGATGAAATGGAGTAGTGACAAAACAGTATCTATAACATGAAATAGAGGCATTGGAAGAAGCTGAAAACTGAGATAGAAAAGAAAATAGCAGAACAGTATAAAAGCATTGAGTTTTTGGGATGTGCAGTTCAGGAGAAGGGAACTCAATAAAGAGGTCAAAGCTTGATTCATTGGTAATGCAGCCAACTGGACAATTTGTCAGGGTATTGTGTGACAGAAGAATGTCTAAAAAGCTAAAAGGTAATGTATACAAAACAGTGGAACAACCAATTATTCTGTATAGCAGCAGAAACCTGAGCAATGAAGGCAGACCACCTGAAGAAGCTTGAGGTGATGGAAATGAAGTTCTTGAGAAGGGTAGTAGTAAACATACTGTGGGATAGTTAAATAAAGGACGTCAGAGTGAAAACAATTGTAGCCCCACTTATAGAGAAGGTCAAGGAAGACAGATTATAATGGTTCAGTCACATATGCAGTAAAGCAGAAATGGAATTGTTAAAGCAGATTTGAGAGAGACAGGAAGCAGACATGAGGAAATTAAGATGTCTAGCAAAAGGATGGATGCATTGCTTGAGAGAAGACCTCTGACAGTCAGGCATGACTGACAAAGTTGGAGAGTGGTTCTGAATTTTGAAAGAAGTGCTGACATTGGCCATAACACCATTCTGACGACATGCAAAAATGGAAAAATAGGGGGTTGATGCTCTGGCTGCTACTGATGAAAATGACAGTGATGATGATGACTCCCCAAACCTTCAAATTAGAACTACATCTAATAACATCATTCAAAACAGCAACAGAATCATGTACATTCAAAGGCATCTGGTGATTTTAATGTGGGAGGGAGAGATGTTGAGAAAGTAATGGAATGGATGAGGATATAACATGCAGAAAAAGGACTGCACCTGTAGTCAAACAACAGCTAGTTTCAGTCACTTATATTGATCTTATATTGATCTTTTGTGTTAATAAATGTGTGGTTCTACTTGGAAGAATAATTTTATGGCTTGCAGTGTTTATTATTACCTGTTTATTACAATTTGGTGGTTTATGGAGGCATTTCCACGGTCTGGTGTTTGTTTCAACATTTATATTTACAAACTGCCTCAGGTGCCTATTCATTTTAGCCAGTTTATTGACTATATGCATTTCTAATGCCCCGTTGAGATCTACAGGGCTGGCCTCAGATACAATAAACCCTAAGGACTCTCTAGGTTTCCCCTCTGCTTGCCATTCCACCCACCCCACACTACCTGTTGTGCCCCTCTGTTTCCCTCATTCTGGCCTCCACACATCATTATCATCTCTTGCTTTTTTATTCTTTGTTTTTTCTTCCATCTTTTCAAAATGTCCAAACCTGCCAAGACAGTACTCTCATAACTGCAAAGGATGGAACTGAATTAAACCAAGAGTCTGGTGGCCTAGTGGCCTCCAGAAGTCATGGGTCCCTAGATGCTCTCGGGTCCATTTTAAAGCATTTTCAAGCCATTTGTTCCAATTATGGTATGAATAAATATCATAAACAAGGAAAGAAATTCAGAATTTTTTTTTCAAGGATGAAATAAGTTATGTCCAAAACTTAATGTTCAAAGCTGACAACATACTAGTTTGCAATAAACATTTAAAGATAAATGGTCTGGAAGATGCATAAATCATATATTGAAATAGTTGAATCCATTGTTTTAATTGTCTATCTAAAAATAGTTAAAGATCTGTTATTTTTAATTGTTGTCTGTAATATATCTTGGAAGAGTACCTGCCTCTTTAACCCTGAAGGAGATATATAGACCTCTAGCATTAGACTGGTGTGAGGTGAAAATGAAAGAACAAACAGCCACAGGCATATTTTTCACATATTTTCACATATCTGTCACACGTATACAGAGAATGATTCCTCATTTCTCCCCACAAAAGGTAGCCACATTCTGTGTAATGCCCTGATGCTTAACTGGGACAAAAGTGACAGAGACAATGACTACAGTATTATATTTCACAGCATGCCTCCTTACCCCTGCAACCAAAAGACAGTCAGCTATCTCAGGTATGATGATTGATTGTAACAAAGGTGAATAAAATAAAATAACGGTGACAATAATGTATTCCAACCCACTATTCCTTGACAGTACATTGATCCCAGATAAGCCATAGTGAATTTATGTGCACATATCTGAGATTTGGTTGTGAGTAACATTAAATAAACAATGGCTATAATGTCATGAAACACCACTCACAAACGCTATAGTAATCTTCTGCACATAATTCTGAACAGGATCAGTTTCAGACTAGATAAGTCTAAATGCAGAGGTTGAGAATGGGGCCCATCTATGAAGACAGTGTGAAAACCCCTTTATGCAGCTGGAGGGGTCTGGTGGCCCCCAGAAACTATAAGGGTATAGATGTTCTGTGATGCACTTTATGCCTTATTTTTTTAAATAATTACTTATCAACTGTTCATTTTTACTGCTAGCCAGAATAATTATGTATGCTGCCCCGATATTGTGTGTGTCCACTGCTAAAAACTGGTGATATTTTTTCACCCATGCATAATTATATTGAAACTGCCCCTAACAATCCAGGGTCCATTGGGTTTATTACAAGATACACACACACAAATACACACACACACACACACACACACACACACACACACACACACACACACACACACACACACACACACACATGCATTCACACTGCATGCTTACCTAAAAGCAAATTGGGGGAATGTCAATTCACTTATGGCATATCTTTACAGCACTGGAGAAAGTTAGAGCACCTGGTTAAAACCCACAAAGAGACAGAAATATGCAGACTCCACAGAGAAGGAACTACAGCCATGAACTGAACTACAGAATCAAGCACTGTGAGATGAAAACTTGAATTGCTAGGCCACTGTTCTAACAGTCAGCTGCTTTAACACATTTTCTGCACAGCCACCAAAGATAAACAGGTACTATTTACAATACTGCTGTTGACTGTGATGGAAAGTAAAAGAAACTATTGCCATCATGTTACACTTAGTTATACTGTACATACATGCATAAGCCATAGCACTTTTCTAGTTTGCTTTACATAAATGTACACTAGTTCACACAGGAATATTAATGACTGTTTAATTTGGTCAAGAAAACATGGTCAATCATGTTCATCCATAGACAGCCCCCATACTAAGAAATTATGCACTTAGTTGCATGGGGACATCTCAGATATCTAATTGTGGTAAAAAAAGTAATGGCCTATGTAATGCATTTCAATTTTATTTTATACAGAACACAGTAGCCATAGTAAGGTGATTCAACCTGTTTCAAATAAACATATAACTACTCCTGCCAAGCCATAATAATGTGTTTTTAATGTGAGCAAATAAAAATAGGGCCACTCACTTTCCTCTACAGAGTGCCATTGTGTCCAGAAATTATAGCCACGTTGCTGACTGCTACACATCAGATGTCTGATTGCAATAAAGGCATAATGGCTGTAATAATATATTTAAATTTTTTTCACACAAGCAGTAGCCACAGTAAAGTATTCCAACTTGCTTCATATAAATATATCTTAGTCCTGCAAATAAAGAACAATGACTGTTTACTCTAGAAAACAACAGCAGGGTCACTCATTTTCATTTGCAGATATCCAGTGCCCAGTAATTAGCTAATTTGTTGATCATGTATACTTTGGATGATTGAAATAAAAAAAAAATTGTAATAATAATGACCACAGTGATTTATTTTATTCCCTTACACATATACAGTCACAATAATGATGATCACAGTAATTTACTTCAACCCCTATATACAAGTGTGCATACACACACATACACACGTGCGCTCATGCACACACACACACACACACACACACACACACACACACACACACACACACAGACACACACACCACACACACACTCTGATGTGCCCACTTCTCACAAGCTACTTTGTTGTCTGTGTCCACCTCCAATGTCTGATGGTGAACTGACATTTAACATTAACTAACAGTGATAGCAAAAAAAAAGGTTAATGTCTTAGAAGTGCACACCAAATTATTGTATAGCTGTATAATATGCATCAAAATTTCTGCCTATGTTTTTTCTAAATTAGAACAGACACTCCTAGTCGGCAAAACTTGTCTTTGGTTGCAGTTTTTCCTTTTCCAACATCTATCCTGACCTTCTTTTAATATTTATTCCTCTGCACTACCTATACATTCTAAACTATAGTTCAAAACATTTTACTATTCAACCTACTGAACTCCACTACCTAGTCATAATTTATGCTAATACCATAATGTATTTTTTAAGGCATCTTCAACTAACAACTCTTATGTTGTTGTCCTTTTCCAAAAACGGATTGGCTATATTTGGAATAAACTCTGCCAATAAGCAAAAAAAATATACAAACTTTACTTTATTTAAAAAATCAGTGGCAATATCTGTAACAAATTCACACCTGAAATTACAAACATCGCATTATTAAAAAAAAAAAAACAAGTGGGCATTGTTTTTAGATTTCAGGTTTAGTGCAACAGCTAAAAGTTCCATCATCATATTAATATGAAACATTATCAGTTGTAATGTGCTCCACGGCAGATTTTTGCAATATGGATATGTATGTATGCAAGTGTGTATATATATATATATATATATATATATATATATATATATATATATATGTGTGTGTGTGTGTGTGTGTGCGTGTGTGTGTGAATGTTAACTGATAGTCATGTACATTATGTGTGACTTGTCTGCATTGTTATAGAAGTGTAATGTCTGCTGTCACTCTTTAGTGCTGCTATCATATTGTAAAGTGTTTCTTTCTATGCCTCCCCTGAAAATGGGAGACCCCTCCCACAGAGGAACATCCCTGAAATCAAAACATAATTTAATAAAACTAGTATAGTGACAGGTTATAGTTATTTTTGAAATTACTGAATTAAATTCTTAACACAGTGGAATGTGTGCATCTTCTTTAAAGCAAGAGAGACGCCACACAGATATACATGCATGAAATTAAAAAAGTATTAAAGGGAGAGTGAGTCACATGACAAGTAAATGAATTCCATCTTCAGTAAGAGCCATTTTAGAAAGGGCGCTTATGTGTTTTAGATTTGACTGATTATCTTAGCAGACTATCTTTTTAAAACCAGTATGCACACATAATAATATTTTTTGTATTTTTTGTATGGGGGGTTGAACAAGAATTTCTTTATGGCATTCTTGTGTTTATAAGCAAATGCAGATCATAGGAGGTTACTAGACTAATGACCCTGGGACCCTTACAACCCTAGCCAAGAGTTTATCCCCAAAAAGGAAACCTCAGTCAGCATCTGTCACCCCTGTCAATGAGGGACAAAGGTGGAACCCCTGGGACAAACTTGCGGTTTTCCATCCACTCATCAAGGTTGCGCTTGAAGAGGGTCAGTGAAGTTACCTGTTTGACATGTATGGGATGTCTATTCAAAAGACAGGGCAGCCTCTGGAAAACAAACCTGTCTCTCCAGCAGGTTTTGTTAATGTCGCACATTAGATTTAGGCCTATCGAGCAGGTAATGCATTTGGATTTATACTTACAGATATGGAGCATATCTAGCAGGGCAGTGTCTGATATTGCCTTGTAGGCGAGGCACAAATCACCTCTGAGCAATCTATGTTACTGAGTGAGTGATAGTGATTTCAGCCTGTCTGCATAGGACAGGTGTTGGAGGCCATGAAGTCTCTTTGTGAGATATTTCTGTGGCCTTTCCAGTTGGTGCAGGTGTTTGGAGAGGTACATACCAAACGGGACATTATACTCAATTATAGGTCTAATGAGGGAGGAGTACAGAGAGGTAATAACCTCCATTTTTCTGAATGCAATCCCTTTACTTATGAAATGGACCAAGTAAAAGGCATTTCTGGCCACTGCCACCACATGATGGTTGAATATGAGATTGTTGTCAACCTGAGAACCCAGGTCTCTCACCACAGATTGTGTGCTAAAGGGGTTGCCAGTGATGTGGTAATCAGTAGGGGCCATGCATTTGCTGAATGGTATGATAATACATTTTTTTGTGTTTACCTTAAGGCCATGACTTTGGCACAAGTTATCTGTAGCTCTGAGACCCTCTTGCAGTATGTTAACATCATTTGGGGAGTCAATGACAGCACCCAACTTAGAGTCATCCAAAAACATGGTCAGCTACAGGGCCTTTATCTTTGCCTGGACCTCTGAGAAGTAGATGCCAAACATTAGGGGTTCCAGGACAGATCCCTGTGGAACACCACTAGTAACAGATCTGCTGTCAGAGGTGGTGGCACCTATTTTGACCTTGGGATCCTATCTGTGAGCTAGTTGGCCACCCATCTGATGAGATAGGGATTAACACCAAGTTGTGCTAGCATTTCAGTGATGCCCAAGTGGGGGATTGTGTTAAAGACCTTGATCAGGTCAAGGTAAGCTGTATTTATTGACTTTCCCTCATTCAGGGCCTTGGTGACAGTCTCAAAGAAGTCAGTTAGGTTCAATAGGCAAGCTCTGCCCCTGATGAATCCAAATTGGGTGGGGTCAAGTGGTTGGAGATTGCCTATGCCCCTTGTTTATGAGATCCATAATAATATGCTCCATGGCTTTACAGATCAGACCTATCAAGCTAATGGGGCAATAGTTTCCCGGGTCAGTAGTTTCACCACCTTTGTGCAAGGGGATGGCAATGATGGTTCTCCACTCTGCTGGAATGAGGCCTCTAATTAGGCTGTGGTTAAATAGGGTGCTCAATGGCAAAGCTAGTTCTTGCTGGAGATGGTGCAGAATATAGCCTGGGATACTATCAGGTCCCATGGAAGCTGTGTTCTTTGACTTGGATAGGGCCTTTGACACTTGATCTATGGAGATGTGAGGTGTGGGACAAGTATCGGGGATGTTGACTGGGCCTTTGAGGGTGATAAGGGGGTGAAGTTTGCGCTGAACCTATCAGCTAGCAGGTTGGCTAAGTCAGCAGGATCAGGGTAACTGGTACTATTAAGTACTAATTCGGAACAAACTTGGGCTTTGCCATGGAGGTTCCTAACATAACTGAACAAGGACTTGTGGTTTCCCTTTGTTTTGGAGGCTAGTTCTGACTCATAATTGGCTTTGGAAATTTTCACTAGTGATCTAATTTGCTTGTTGAGGCAGAGGAGGGAGTTTTCTGATTTGGAATTTGTTCCTTTTTACCCTCAGACAACAGTTTCTTCCTTTTGTTGTAAAGCCTGCTGATAGAGGATGTCCACCAGTCAGGTTTGTGTTTCCTTGAGGAGCAGGTTTTAGTTCTGTTGAATATGGCTGAGTCCATGCAGTTGCACAGGTGCTTGTGTACTGCACTGGCATACTGTTCAGCATAGTTGTCTGCATCCTCTGAGGGGGGTGGTGGTGTGAAGCTGCTGATACACTCCCTTAGGAGGTTGTAGTCAGCTTTTGAGAAGTTTTTTAGCCTGGTTATGGCTGGGGAGGGGTTGGGTGTGTTAGAAACCTCGAATGAGACAGACGATGATCTAATCTCAGCAGGGAAGAACATACTATGGGAGTGGTGCAGCAGTCACCCATGTTGGTGAGAAGCAAGTCTAGTATGTTATCTCCCCTTGTGGGGGGTGAGACCAGCTGGTCTACTGCATTAGAACTGATGAAGTCAAGGAATCATTGGTTGAGTGCATTAGTGCAGGAATAGTTCACCCAGTCCATGGTGGGGTAGTTGAAGTCACCAAGGATCAGGGTGTTAGGGGGTACCTTGATGGAGCCAAGTAGGTCCAGGTAGGAGGAGTGCGTGTCCTGAGTCATGGAGGGGGGGTCTATAGCAGGGTATAACTTGGATGGGTGTCTTGACAACTTGTCAGTTGCACCTGGAGTAATTCCAGTGCATCATGCTGGTAAACCAGTCTGGAGGTGTGCCTGTCCTTAATGAAGATAGAGACTCCACCACCCTTAGTCTTTCTGACCTCATTTTGGGGTCAGAAAGTATGGAATGAGGTATAGCCTGGTAAGACAGGGGTGCTCTCCGCAGTCCTGAACCAAGTTTCCATGACTGCACAGACATTGGCATCTTCCAGTGTGAGGAGAGTCTCCAGTAAGTACATTTTCAGGTTAAGGCTCCTAGCACTGAGCAGGATGACCTTCCATTTTATTTTTGAGAGATATTCTACCTTGGAAGATTTGTCTTTGGGACATAGCCTAAAAAAAGCACAATGTGGATGGCAAGAGCCTTGGTCAAGATCCGGAACCCCAGGGGTGACAGGTGGAGGCCATCTCTGACAAAGCATTGAGGCCTGTCAACCGTGTCATTCCAGGCAGACAGATACTGGATCCCCTTGGAAAGACACCAGAAACTAAGACAGTTATTGAAGTCAATGATTTTTTTGTTGCTATTGTGGTATCATTCCTCGTGAAGTTAGGATGCTGTTTAGGGCTAGGGTCATACCTGCTTGGAGCATATACTCTGAGAGCTCAATCATGTGTCTCTTCATATAGTCCAGGGAGGTACATCTCAAGTTATTCACAGCAACATGGACAATGATAGAGTCATCACTGATTCTAGGCAGACCGGTACACAAAAATCCAAGATACCCGATATTGATGTAGTTGTAGTTTAATTAAGCAAAAGACAGTACACTCACTTTTTGTTCTCCTTGCAATACAAAGAACTTCTTCAGATAAAAGTATCAAACAGTCAAACGAAGTTTAAATCCATTTTTTAAAAGATATGTGATTTACAAATCCAAGCCCATTGGATACTTAATTATTGAATTAAACTTCCTTAATTGATTTACCACTTAACCATCAATGGTCTTATTACCAACAACTCATGGATCATTTAATACATAACTAAAATATGCTTTATTAAAATTTGATAGTTGAAATAATTTTTAAATATTTTAGTATGTTTATACCATATTTTTGGGTATTGTGTTACATTTTTGCATTCCATTTGGGGACAAATACAGACATAGGGTATTATACAAACTTGGACAAGTTGTTGGTAATAAGACCCTTGAGGGTTAAGTGGTAAATCAATTAAGGAAGTTTAATTCAATAATTAAGTATCCAATGGGCTTGGATTTGTAAATCACATATCTTTTAAAAAATGGATTTAAACTTCATTTGACTGTTTGATACTTTTATCTGAAGAAGTTCTTTGTATTGCAAAGAGAATGAAAAGTGAGTGTACTGTTTTTTTGCTTAATTAAACTACAACTACATCAACATCGGGTATCTTGGATTTCTGTGTACCGGTCTGCCTAGAATCAGTGATTTTGTTGGACTGTGTTAGTTTGCTACTGTTTTTGGATTCTTGAGAATGACAGAGTCATACTTGTACCTGTTGTAGAGAGACTTAAGTACATGCATGATGTGGCAGATTCTAGCACCTTGTTGAGCCTGATGAGGGGGACATCAGTGTGTCTCACTATTGAACCACCAATGACTAGTATGTTTGGTTTATTGTTATGCCTTATGGGCTGAGTAGGTTTATTGTTATGCCTAATGGGCTGTGTTTGTGAGACATTGGTGTGTTGACCACTGTGTGCGATGGGATTGTTGTGTGTGTTTGCCCCCATATTAATTTGTCTCTCTCCTGTTTTTAAATTAGCTAGTCTGCCCCTAGCAGTAGTCCTTAGCCTGAAACTAATCCCTGTATATTGTATTAGTCTATTCCGTGTTCCCTCTCACAGCCCTGAAAATCATACTCTGAACCCATAACCTGGAGTAAAAAAAGCCCTCCAAGTAAACTACTTATTGTCTACACCTAGTATATAAACTAGTGTACAATACAGTTTTATAGAAAGCATAAATTAAATACAGTCTAAAATCAGCTTTAATAACACCATATAGTTACCAGCACCTTAGATAACACTTGGAGACTGCATTAGGCCCACTTTGCTTCCCTCCCTACCCCCAATTTCCACCCAGTAAGTGTACATTTATAAGTAACTAACCACACCCCTGTGTCTACTACCCTATCAGCCTGTACCTCTACTCCCCTTCCAACTTGTTCCTCCTTCCTATCAGCAATCTCTACATACTCTCTCCTTCCTCTCTGACACCTCAATATTGGTAGTTACACCTTCTACTGTAGTGTCAGTTCAGCAACTAACCATCATGTTCCACTACTATGTACTACCCATTCTGCTAATCACCTATGTACTCACCCTGTATGAAAACCAGATACTTATTATTCATCAATACCCTATAATTTCACACCAACTATAAAGCATCCCACTTTCAGCCATGTCTATAACAAAGAGAACAACTCAACCCTATCTACACTCCTCCAGCCTACCAACCCCAGGCACACTAGCTCCAGACCTAGACAATACTATAAACTCCTATATAAACTCCTGAGGCTTATAGTAAAATATAGACCCAGAATCATACTTGGTGGGGACATTCACCCCAACCCAGACCCTTTCACCTCTGATATATATGCCCCCTCTAACTGTAACCTAAGCCAACTACCTAGAATCAGTAGACCAACTAACTCTCTCCTGGCCTGTCATCTCAATATCAGGAGTATTAATAACAAGGTGCATGAACTGCATTCTCTCCTGGCTGTCCACTCCCCTGAGATACTCTGTCTGTCTGAGACCTGGCTAAAGCCCAACACTACTGACAGTGAGGTGTTACCTCCTGGGTACAATATTCACAGGCTAGATTGTGCTTCCAGGAAGGGGGGTGGAGTAGCTATACTGTATAAATCTGAGTTAAATCTGACCAGAGATGTTAATCAACCACCTCAGATTAACAACTCTGATATTCTTGCCACTAAACTGCAGCTTAACAAGAGTAAATGCATTAACATCATCTGCATGTATATTCCCCCAGGCAATAACATAGCCACAATGGAGGATACCCTTCACTGGCTATCATGTCATTACCCCCAAGAAACTCTACTGCTGGGTGACCTTAATATAGACTGGGGCATCTGTTCCTCAGAATCCCCCTCTACCCACATCAGTCTTCATGCATTTACACAAACTATAACCACCTCTACCAGGCTAGGTAAGCCCAACCAAAAAGAAAGTATACTCAACTGGGTGCTTGTAAATAGTAATCCACAGCTGTACACTATGGGTACCTTTCCCGATGACCTAAGTGACCATCTCCTCACTTATGTAGTTAAGCAAAAAGATATTAACTCACAACCAGCCATACTCAGGAAAGTCAGGCACAATAAAGACTTTGATCAGGTCAATTTCCAACAGGAACTTATCTCCTGCAACTGGCCTATGCTAAAACACCCCCCCCCCTAGAGGAGGCAGTAGTATATTTTAACAATAAATTTCTAGAAATCCTTGATCTGCATGCACCTATCTGCTCAAAGTGAACAAAAGCAACTACGGCACCATGGCTTACTAAACAGTCCAGGCAAAAAATCAATATTAGAAACAAATTATGGGCTCGATGGCACTTCACTAAAGAGCCCCTGGATCATGTTAAATACAGGCAAGTCAGAAATGATACCAAAAAATAATAATACTACTTTAAATTACAGACAGTTAACCAGAAGAATCCTCAGAAGTTCTGGGCAGGTCTGAATGACCTACTCCAACCAGGAAAAACATCCACTCCCATCTCCGCGGGTTTCATTGATAAATCTCCTGAACACGTCTCAGGCAATTTCAACTGTTTCTTTACTGAAACAATTCAAACCCTATCTAGCCAACTACCTCCTAGTTACCCCAGCCCTGACAATACCACCTCTTTTAATAGAGTCTCATTTAGCTTCCAACCAGTGCCCACATCACTCATCCGTACCCTCATCAAAAAATTAAAACCCACCACTTTCTCTGCTGACCAACCTCCCACTGAATACCTTCAAAAATCAGCTGATGCCATAGCCTTTCCAATATCAATACTAATTAACCGTACCATAGCAGAGGCAAAGATTCCCACTATTTGGAAAAATGTCCTAATTTATCCCACTACATAAAGGAGGTTCCTCCACTGAATTCTCCAATTATAGACCTATAGCTATACTTTCACCACTTGCAAAAATAATGGAAAAATATATACACAAACAACTCATGCACCACCTAAACCAAAATCACCTCATGGCTGATACCCAACATGGCTTTCGTCCATGCCACAGTACAACTTCAGCCCTACTGGACTTTACCAACACCATAAACAGCAACCGTAACAATAATCACATGTCCTCTGCCTCTTCTTGGATCTCTCCAAGGCATTTGACATGGTAGATTACCAACTTTTATTACACACCATGCAAACATTCTATCTAAATTCTAAAGCCCTTTTATGGTTCAAATCCTAACTCACTGGGAGGCAGCAGGCTGTTCTCTGGCAGAACAATCTTTCTAAACTACTACCAAACACCCTTGGAGTGCCACAAGGCTCCATATTAGGGCCCCTACTTTTTCTCAAATTTTATTAACGACTTACATACTGTCATCCCAAACGTCAACTGTATCCAATACACTGTCAACTCCACCCTGGTTTGCTCAGCTACATCTCCTTCTGATCTGAAGTCTGCTACCCAGTCCACCTTTAATACTATACAAAACTGGCGCACTGATCACCGGCCATTATTAAATCCCAAAAAAACTAAAATGTTGTTTTTCTCACCTACTCAAAGGTCTGCAACTTTCTCCTTCACCATAAATGGAAAAGATGGCATGGTTATCTCCCCAGACCCCTCTACAAAATTGCTCAGTGTCATTATTGACAATAACCTAACATTTGAACTTCATGTCAATCAATTAATAAAGAACATCAATAAAAAACTTGGATCATTGTATAGAATAAAAGCCTTTCTAACCCCTCCAGCTAGGATTGCCATTGCCCGCTCTCACCTAATTTCAACACTTATATATGCTTCCCCCCTTCTGTCTAACCTAAACAAGTCGATATTAAACAGACTGTTTACCTGTTACAATCACATTGCCAGGTTTGCCACTGACCTGCCATGCAGAACCCACCACTGCATCAACCTCAAACAGCTTGGGTGGCTAGAATTTCCCAGTCTCATACAATATAACCTCCTGATCATAGCTAACAAAATTCTCTATAATCCAGACAATACACCAGCTCTTAGAAATATTATCACCCCCCCAAAAAAATCAGAGACTGCTTAGATCCTCGAACAAACTTCTAATTCATACAATCCAAACTAATAATTCAGTAGGGGAAGCTCTCTTTGCAAACGTTGCAGGTAGAGCCTGGAATTTACTTCCAGCTGACATTACTATGCTCTCCTCCCTAAGTCAATTTAAGAGCAAACTCAAACAACATCTGGCACTAAACTGGCTCTGCCACTGTAACAAGCCTGGCTAACCAGCATTCATGAATGCATATAAAAATGTATTACCTGTCACTACTAATTTATTTTTTTCTCCTGACTGTAACTGGTGCTAACCAGTGTCGAGAACCAATTATTGCTTGTCAAAGCATTTACTGTAATATCATGCCTGCATTTGTCTGCAGTGCATTTGTGGATTTTTGTCTCTGTTTTAATGTCTTTATTACTTTTTTACTCTGTATACTCTGGAGCTTTTCTCCACGGGCCTCCACTGAAAATGGACATGAATCCAGTCAGACTATCCCGGTCAACAAATGTAAAGTAAATAAAATAAATAAAATGTTTGTGAGTATGTTTTGGGTGTCTCTGTTGTTTAGGTAAGTTTTTGTTGAGGACCCCTGGATAGGTGGGTGTATGACTCTGTGATGTGGGTGGTGTGGTGTTTGTGCTGGCAATCTCCTCTTTGCCAGGATTACTGACTCTGGTGTGAAAGAGCATGGATTCCATCTTGCTGATGTAGATGCATTTCTCGCAAGTAGAGGAATTATGTACTAGGAGAAGGGGACTGTCCGTGAACATGAAGCAGTTGCTGCATTGTCTCAATATACCCATGCCGACCAGCCTGGCCAGGGAAACTGATGGAAATTGTCCAAACACAGTGTTCTGAATACTTGGCGGACTTGTGAACAGCAGGATTTGATAAGGGTTTGCTCACAAAAACCTTAAATGTAAAATAACTGGCCTGAAGCACAAATGCTAAAACTAAAACTAAAATGCTTAGAATAGCAGACAAATTTAATCAGGCTACTAACAAGTGTAATAAGTGCAGAATAAGAGCACTTAAGAGCACACAGAACAGCACACTAAGGTAATGAAGAAGGAAGAAGAGTTACAGTAAGAGCAGCTAAATAAAGTATAAATAAAATGAAAAATATAATTTATTTAGAAGGTCACAAAAACAATTATCAGAAAGATAACTAATAAAATGAACTTTGCTTCACTATATGCATGCTGGTTTTCATACAGGTACAATATAAGGATGTGAACCAAGGCTCTGGTCTCTGTACATAAGATGGGTTCAATAATTGCCTTCCACAAGGGCAAGAAAGCCTCCTGATCAATATATATTTTAAGTCTGTTTTATTCACTTGACTGTTTGTCAATTTATTTATACTTGCTAAATGGCTAAGCTGATTACTGTAAGAATCATTTTTAACCATGACCCAAGTCAATCAATTGTCTAAATCAACGTAACATTAAACGCAGCAGCAAGACTGATAATAATAATAATAGCTTTATAGGTAAAGTAAAAAATAAAGTATCTCAGATGTGCGGGTGGCCTTGTGAATGCATGTTAACACAGATGGGTGCCATTTATAGCCTTCATATTCTTTTTAGATAAAGAAATGAGCTACAAACCACACTGGGAGCAGGAAGCTGTGTCAAATAACAAATTGGTATACTACAATATTGGCTAAGAATAAGAATATGATCGAATAAGAAGCCAATGTTAAAACTTTGAACTTTTTTCCCTGTTTCTCCTGAGATGGACCTGGTTATGTTGACAAGAGGCAGTAGGGGTGCAGTCACCTGCATAGTAGATGAGAGAAACTTTGTCATTCAGAAAAAAAAAAATAACAGTAATTTTACATTCACCTATCTTATCTCAGCTGATAGTATAATTCTGCTGTCTGATGTTTGCTCAAACATCAGACTCACCCTTTATGAATATATGCAACCAGAAACTAAACATATCCATTCATAGGCACTTCAGCAATAACTCTAGTTTATGTCTATTGATAGATAACAGTTCATCACTGACAAGAACCCATCTGAATTTATAATTGCATTATGGAAAAGCTGTTCCTAAAGATAATCTAAAATCATATTCTGTTTATTACTGGTGTAAAAAATGCATAGTGATATAAATCTGCACATCTGATTAAGTTAACCAATGAAGTGGTACACAGGTATTTTTTTAAAAAACATACATCCTTCCTTAGTGGACTTTGAGTCTGGTTGAGCTGTTGACTGACACATTCCTCACATGAATAGCTAACTGGTGGTTAATGATTGTAAGTAGAGACCAGTATGGTAAGCAAATCATCTACCAGCACTGGATAAAATAACTCATGATATTTAGAAAGCTATATTCAATGTTTGCATTCTAGACCTCTGTATCACCATTTTAGAGCATAATATGTGTGCAAAAATAATTTTACCTTCCATTGACCTGAAGTCAAGAATGGAGTGAGAATGTACAAATGGAGTGGCACAGCATGTAAAGTCCAGTTAAAGAAGGAAGACTGCCAAGTGGCTCACATACAGGATACAGATAATCAAAATAGGGAAGTTACCTTCTCAAAAAGACCAGTCACCAGTGGAGTCCCCCAGGGTTCTGTTATAGGACCTCTTCTATTTGACATCTATTTTTCTGAAGTAAAAGCCAGTACCAAAGGGCTCTGGCTGACTAAGTCTGCAGATGACTGCAATCTAGGAGCAGTCATTGACTCGACAAATGCCTTAGCCATCCTGTAGGAAGGTTTGTCTCAAATAAATAACTAGTGTCAAAATCATGGTCTGAAATTAAATGCCAAAAAATGTAATATTGTATCGTTTGGGAAGTTATCTATCCCAGGGAACTACTACATTAACAATACACCCTTAAAAGTTGGTTCGGTTGTTCAGTATTTGGGAACTTACATGGACGGTGACCTAACTTTTGACCAATGTGTGTCTATTATTCTAAGTAATCCTTATATATTACACAGCTTATAAACAGGATTGTGTCTAGCTCTAGGGATGTCATTGTTCCCCATTTTTCAGCCCTTGTTAGACCAGTCATTGAATATAATATCCCCTTTGGCATGTATCTATCCAGACACATGCAACAACTGGAATGCCCACAGAGATACCTTACTAAAAGAATACAAGGCCTAAACAATATGTCCTATATGGACCGACTAAAAGTCCTGTCACTATACTTGGTACTGTACAGCTCACTAAGATGTGACCTGTGTCAGGCATCCAAGACATCCTCCAATCCAGTACTGATGAATTTACTGCACATCAGCAAGTCAAATTACATTATAAATACTCAGTTTAGAGATCTAAACCTCTTCTGCAACATTAACAGAACAACTGGAGGGACAGGTATATTTTGCAGAGGATACTGCTGCTATGGAACAGCCTCTCCATTCATATACAAAAGTTCATCCCTGTCCATTTTCAAGCACAGCTTAAATCTATGGATGAGAAATAGAAGATTTACCCTAGGACTGCTCTCTGTACTACTAATGGACAGATGCAGCTCATAGATGCTTAATCCCATGCATGGGTCCCCTCAAATTATCTATGGTATGATTCCAGTTATTCTCATTAAGGGTAATATATAATTATCGACCATGTGATGGGTAAGGTCAATTTATAACCAAGTGGGATAGATTATTTTGAGAACAAAAAGGGAAACTGGTTAGGCTTAAAATGGCCCACATGGGCAGCCTGCCCAGTACTGGCCTCTGAATCTATGAACATATAAGGCTCAAGTAAGAAATACTGGCCTCTGAATCTATGAACGTATAAGGCTCAAGTAAGAAATGATGAACCTGGACCAGGTTTTCTTCCTAAAATATGACCAGATGCACAACAGCAATTGTACTTTATTATACCAGCACTCATGCTTTAAATGACATGATCTACATGAGCACAATAAAGCCAAAGTTGCATTTTTAGGAATAGAATGTAGTTTCATTTTAATAGTATAGGCCTACACTTATGTTGCATTCAGGAAGCTCAGAAAAGTCAGGTTATAACTAGTATCTATTCTGGTGTTGTAGGAGGAGCTGTCCCCATATCTGTATGAGAGGAGAACTCAATATCGAAAGGTGATACCTCTCATATCTGCAGATTGTGGTTGACAATTCTTATTTTCACTAGCAGCTTAAGTGTGAACATGTCCTCATTCTGTGGGTTGCTTCTGTTAACAATGTTTGTGAAACTACTTACTCTCTTTGCAAAGAAGGCTAGAATCCTGATCTTAAATCTGGTGCCCCTGATTTTTTTGGCGGTGCCAGTTATCAGAGAAGCAGGCTGTAGGAGTGGGAATGTGCAGCTGAAAGCCAACTTCCCAGTCATAGTAGGGATTTGCAGTGGATGGTACTACTGCCAGTTGGAGCAACAGAGAGTCACGGTCAACTAGGGTGGGGCAAAAAAATTATATAAACAGGGTAGGTGCAAGGCTGGGTTTCCTTCACATTTTCTCACAGAAGCTCTGTATCAAAAATCAGTAAGCCAAAGGTCATGTCAAAAACAAAATATTTGCTTTCAGTTTCTAAAAACAGTAATGAAATCAGTATTTTTTTTAATGGAAGGCAATAGTGTAGTTGCTTTTAAATTATATTATACATGGTTCATGATTTCCATCTGACTGTGAGCACAGCTCAGTGGAAAACAATTTTTTCCTAGTATGTCATAAGTTATTTCAGTCAACTTTCATTTTCATACCATTTCAAACCTTTTCAACATGTTTCAAGGAACTGCATTGAAAGATGCCACCCAATGTATTTCTTTAACTGCCTTTTAGCAATCAGAAGACTGTTTCTTCTAAGCCAAATGCAGTGTAGAATTCTTCCCTCAACAGAAAGGATCCACAACTGCCTATAGAGGGCAAAATAAAGTCTAGGACATCACTTTGAAAATAAATGAATTGAAAACAATAAAATCAAGTCCAGACAGCTGAAAATGAACAAATCGGAAAACCATTTTATTGATAGACAAAGTCATCCATAATTCACACAGTGCCACACACTACAGCAATAACAAAATTATCCATAGTACTTCTTTTGGTAGGCAATGCCCTCACACACTACAAACAACACAATGCCCCAGCATCCCTTAACTACACAATGCCCCTTATCTAGCCCTAACGTGAATCCTAGACCTAACAGTAAACCAAACCTTGCCTTAATCTTAACTCTTACCCTAGGCCTATCCTAGGCCTAAAACTAACTCAAACTTAAACCTTTACAAGAAACATAACCAAACCTCAGTAGTAACTCTGTTCCAATCCACAGCTGTTAAGGTTAAAGTCAACAACTTCCACAACTATTGCAGCTGCCATATTAATCTATATGGCATTTAATTAAGAGTCAACTTTCAATGAAATAGTGCTTCATTCAAATTAAATATTTACATGAGAGTCATTCAGTTGTAAAAAGGATGGGTCTTTGAACTTTTTTTTCTCTGCCCATCTGTAAGACAATAATTCTGTGAATTATGATGTTACAAATTATTATGCTTTTGCACTATATACTGAAAATATAACAAGTGCAAGGACTGAGACAAAACTGTCAAAGTTTCTTTCCTATAATATCAAAGCATTGTGACCTTTATTCATCTATTGTCTATTTATTTAAATTAAAAAAAAAAAACTAAATACAGTGCAAACATGAAACACATAAAAAAACAGAATATAAAAAGTTGACAAATTTATAAAATCCAGCTTTCAACTATTTAAAGGATATATATATATATATATATATATATATATATATATATATATATATATATATATATATATATAAAAAAAAACTGAGCAAACCTACAAATGGATATGATGCCCTATGAGGTACCAGGTACAGTGCCCTGAAAAGATTGTACTTCAGAGGTTTTCAGTTACCCATCTAAATGAGGGAAGGTAGCTGCTTCCACAGGAACACAGCAAGCATGCAAAGGTCGGCCTACTAAAAGTCCCTGAACATGTCTCTAAAACTGCTAGCAGTCTCTCACCTGAGGACTTCACGTTTAGTCAATGAATCTCTCAACTGAAGACTTCACATGTTTAGTCAATGAATAGGGTCTCATCAATTCCTTTACACAGGTAGGGCCCGGGTGAGGCTCAAGATTTTAAATACATGTCAGCTAGCAAATGACCATCAGTTCAGATCCAACAAGGCTGGCATGATATGACGAGATTTAGATGCACTTGACAGAAACCTGGCAGTGTTGTTCTGTACTCACATAAGGCAAATCACGGTCTGTTAGCCAAAGGAACAGAACATTGGAGCAATACAGCTGAGATATAATCAAATCTTGAACTACTGTTGCTAGATATGAATATGGCATAAGACACTTAAACCTAGATCTACTCTTGAGCTGGAAATAGGATGTCTTGATGGTGGTTGATGGTAGGTCCTTGAATTTCTGCCTGTCTTCACGAACTACAGTCATACCATAGATCTTTGATATACATTTTGACTGAAATCTCCTATAAGATATAAAGGTGAAGCAGAGGAAGAGAAATTAATCTCATATAGCCAAGATTCAACCCACAATGAGTATGTTGCATAGCTGAAAAATGTTCATTATCTTTGTGAAAGACTAATAAATTAGGAGGATGCGGGGGCAAACATTTCTCAAATTTAGATGAGTGAGAGCTTCAAAACACAAAAATGCATAGCTACCTTATCTTAAAAACCCTAAACCTGTATGGAGACAGAATATTGTGAAATCAGACTACGGAGATTTGAAAACGCAGGTCCCCATTACCATCATTCAGACAGCCAGTCTGCAAAGAAGAGTGGTATCTGCCATATACACTAATCAATCTTAATCGACTTAAGGCCATAAGCCGCTAATGAGCTTCTTCCTGTAGCTTTGGTTTGATTCGCTCACGTATTAGTACGAGAAAAGGAATGATAATATGCACTACTGTATTACAATGATCTGAACACTTCAAAAATCTTTATCTGACAGACTGAAGAAAGAGGAGAGGTTAATTCCACTGCTGGGCATTGATAGTAAATAAAAATGTAATCAAAAAAGAAGGCACTAATACAGTCTTATGAAGCTATCAGTGCAGAGATTATGATGGTGATCCTGGGGAAAGGATTGGCTTGTGAAAGCAGGGCTGAAGCAACTCTTTAACCGGACTGCATTTCCTTTCTTTCTGATGTGCTGATTGCAGACCTTGTTATATTAGCAGAGTTGTGAGAGTCGCAGAGTTCAACAGTGTGCATGTGTGTGTGTGTGTGTGTGTGTGTGTGTGTGTGTGTGTGTGTGTGTGTGTGTGTGTGTGTGAAACAAAACTTGCCTCACAGATATGTCCTAATGGATGGCAATTGAAGTACAATTTTCTTTTGGAGAACTACAGTTCTAGAAATGTTTGATTCATGATGAACTGTGTTTAACTGAATTGTACAATATTCAGAAAGAGATTAGTGTGCAAGAGGGTACAGTCATGTTGTATCACACAACTCTAATCTAGAAAATGCTGCCAGCAAAAGCATGGTCCCTCTCATGTTTCAGTGGCTGAAGTCAAGGAATAAATAAAATCAGTGACTTGAACAGGAAAAACTGTGGCTGTTTGTATCATCATCAGTAATCTGCAAAACACCTTGCGAAACCTGATCTGTCTGACTGAAAGCAGGGAAATCCCACACCAGATCAATGGTCAAGGGGCAGAAAAAATAAGAAAGTAGGGCAGGAGAAGGTATGGATGTATAGAATCGTAAATTATATTTCTGCAAATATTTTACTTTTGAGTTATTTCAGGTTAAATTTATAGAAGGCTAACACTCCTCAGCTTCCCTCAAAAGAAATATGCCAGGGTGTGAAAAAAGAGACTTTGCCAGTGTCTGAGCTTCTGATTCTGGAGTTACAGTACACATTCTTACTGTATTTACATCTGTTCAATTGTAGATTGTCCTGTAAACCCAGTGCTCAAGGCATATTCTCTAAAGTATAAGCTCCTTTAATGGGTTAACATTAACTGACCATTCTGATGAAGATATTCTTTTTGCCTTCCTTCCTTTTAGGGCATCATGACATTTCATGGAACTATTCCTATGCAGACCACTTTGGGGAGAACATAGGACAACAGCTGCATTTGAGTCAGTTTCTGGAGTTTTAGGACAGTATATCATTTTTAAGACTATTTTTGCGGTGACAGCTGTGCCAAGTCACCCTGAATGAGCTTCCTTATGTGCTGTTGCTACAGCAGGTTCAGAGCAGAATTCTTTGAATCTTAATTTTGACATTTGTTTCTATCAAGTTTTGGTTAGCAGGCTGAACCACATCCGCAGCAGCTGTTGCTGTATTATTATACTGCAGTGACATTATGACAAAACCTTTATGGTATTTTCATCTCTTTGACTGTGTGTGTGTGTATGTGTGTGTGTGTGTGTGTGTGTGTGTGTGTGTGTGTGTGTGTGTGTGTGTGTGTTTGTGTGTAATTTCCTACAGACATCTTGGACCTATTTTGTTTGGCTTCATCTTTGCTTTCTGGTGTTTGTGTTTATTCTTGGACTGCTCCAAATATCATTTTATGAGATCAAGGAGAGTTAAAGCCAGAATTTATACTCAGTAATAGATCTCCTGGGTTATTTGATTTTTACTGACTAAAACATTAATCCTACTGCGTGGACTTTACTGTTTTATTTTCATTTTATGTTTTTCTTTTTCAGACATCTGTGAAATAGCACATTTTCCGTATTTCCTCTGTTTTATGTATTTTTATATCTTATTGTATCTATTTATACATATTTGTTTACCTAATCTTTGTAAGGAACATAGGTCTTTATCTCTCAATAATTCTGAAGCTGAATGTGAATCAGGTACTGAGTTGAGTTGGTGAGGATCCAGCCACATCCAGATATGGTTCACACACTGCATCTTGTCAGCCGAGTACACATGTGGCTTGTGCACTGGCCTATGATACTTTAGATATGCACATTAACCCTCAGTGTAGGTATAATGTGTTTTTGTTTACACACACACACACACACACACACACACACACACACACACACACACACACACACACCAAGAGGACTACTTATACCTTTCTCAAGCATGAGTTGTTCCTATCTTCAGTAGTTGTCTGCTACCGTCCTTAAAGGACACCTTTGGTCTGGAAAGCAGCAGGTCTTTATTCCCTTGAGCATATAGTATTGTTCTGGTACTGTAGTAAAGACTTAAGTGACAGGCAGCAATGTGCTAATTTAGGAGTTTGGCTGAGTTCATCTCTTTTTCAGGATATAGATGCCACCAACACCTTTCATACATTTACAATGTTCTTGAGATGATGCTTCAGCACATATAAGAGCATATTTGGTTTCTGCAGCAACAGAGAAGGGAGCCACCACTAAGCATGCATTCTACAGTAAAGTCACTGACTGCACCCGTATTGTTATCAAGGCCTTACCAGTTCCACATGGTCTATGTTATACATCATATGGTGCTGTCTGTGTTGTTGCCTGCTGTGTAGGCTGTATGGAGCTACCATGGATAGGACATCCAGTCCTATTAACAGGGCATGTAGGAGGTTTATCCTGTTCCTCCTACTGCAGTCATTGAATGGGAGATGTGTGCATTCCCTTCAATGTTAACATTGCTGACAATGCCACTGTACCATTGGCCTGTTGCCATGTATAGCACGCCATCATCAGCAGCCACAAGTGACCTGCAGATATCAAGTATATGCCTATTGGTGTGTGGGACCCTCCATAACTGGAATCTTTGAAAGCATACATTAACATTCCTGTGGCAATGCTGAAATATCTGTGACACTCCTATCAACATGTAGTACACATACAACATGACGATAATATGATTAGCCCATATACACATACATGCCTTGTGGTCACTTTGTCACATTTCCAGCACAGTTTACCTAACAGGCAGATATCCACAGGTGCTCTGTTGAATACAACATACATATTAGTAGGACACTATACAATGATATTGGAACAGGGTAGTACTAACATTTGCACACTGTGCCATACTACAGGAAACAATGGACAAGGTACCACTTCTCACCATCTTGCAGTGCAGGAGACCTAATATTCCCTCTGGTGTTTTGGTCTGTGTGCAGATAGTACAGTGTGTCATACTGAGCACCACCTGAACCAGCAGGACAGCATTCTGAATGACCTTGTACTTTCCACCTTGACAGGGTTAGCACCCTCCACCCAAAGGCAGTAACTTGACATGCCCTTGTGCTCTGTTATCCCACATATTCTACTGTATATGTACTTGTTACTTCCATGTTTCATTTGTGTATACCCTGCAGTCCATTGCCAGTTGTCTTATCTATTATCAAGTATGCATATATGGCAAGATAAAGCTTTATCCAGAGCTGTATTCAAATTAGTACATTACTTGTCATAACACAGACTCCCAAAGTAACGGCAACTGTAGTTTTTATTATGTTAAAATGGGCCTCATAGCACAGTGGATATACTTAATGAGGTGATTTACAGTAATTGTTTTTGAAATGCTGCCATAATGTAATGCATTATCAGCCACAGTTATACTACCATGCTCATATGTACCCGGTCCTGTGATAGGATATGAAATATACAATATGGTGTGATGCTTGGACACTATGCACTGCTTGTTTGTACTGATGGTTTGTTACATCATGCACAGTTATGTATGTGTATGCACTGATGTGCTTGTGTCACCCATAAATATACATGTCATGTTATGCGTCCCTCTCAACTGTCCAGATTTTGGCAGAATGTCCAGATTTTTGCCTTATAGTTTTGGTTTGTTCCTCATAAAATTTGTGGTTTTCTGGCGAATCACTGGGATGATCGGAGGTTTGAAGTCACTAAATACTGACATACATCTGAGTTTCAAACTTCAAATCCCCTGAGAAAATTTATGTTAACATAAACCCTGTTACTCTAGTAACTTTTTAAGTTCATAAGATTAATATTTAAAATCTGTCCCTATTTTTGGTCCTTTGTCCCCCCATTTTGTCAGGCTTCGCTTTGCCCAGATTTCTTGCACTAAAAGTTTGAGAGGTATGTTGTTGTGCAACTGTGCTGCATGATGCTGTCCTAACACATGACAATAAAAGCTGTGCCTTCATTTTCCAAATCTTACTGTCCTGTAGCATGCACATGTCCTCTTCAGGCACTGTTTATAGCAGTGACCCTATATTGTTCAGCAGGGAAATAAAATATTCTGAACCTGCTGTACAGGGAGTATAGAGATCACCTGCTGGAGGCCTATAATTGCCCCATGAATAAGACTGATGCCCAGTAAGTTTGCCAGGGAGGTGAGTGATGCTACTGGCATCTTCCTCTCTGGTCAGCAGTGCCGGCAAAGGTACAGTGAACTGTAAATGTGCCACGTGACCTGCTATACCATTGAGATACAGAGGTTGTGGAAAGAGAGACAGCTTTTTTTTTGGCAGAGTTGTACTGAGTACTATCTTTTTTGAGTGTTATAGCACCATAAGAAATTGCATTATATCATGAGGTGACGAGGAAGGTTGTCCAAACAGTGGAGTAAGTGCCAAAGGTGGTGATGTAGAATTTAATAGAGAGATAACTGTATCATATACATGTGTGGTGAAGTGTTGTTTTCTTTCTCTGTACAGGTTCGGCTGTGTTGTGGGAGGCAGTGAAGTGGCTGCCACCTTGGCTTGCATCAACCAGTATGCCAGTTCCTGGCTCACCAGCAGTTTTCAGGACTGCCTCTCTGCAGAGTGTTGAATGTCTTTTTGTGGAAGATTACCTGTAGGGTTTGCTGCTACCTTCTGTGGACACCCGTCAGGTGAGGAGCAGAAGCTTCCCATCTGGAAATGTCATGCAGGGGATTCTGGGTCACCCAGCAGCAAATGTATAGAAGGTGACTGCAGAGGTGCAGTGCCAGTTTGACACCAAGACTGGAACACTATAACATCTCCTAGTGTGGCTAATAGACTTGCATAGCCAACCACTCCCATCCATCAGGTCATCAGAGGCAGGGTCAACTCAAGACATCATCAACAGAGGTGACTGGGTAGGTTTTCTTCTGGGTTGGACTGAGCTGGGATGGGCTGGCAGGCCACCTACCCCACTGTATCCCCACATCATGGTGTTTCCCTTCTTTGTGTGTCACTCTGAATACCCTATTTGCAGTCCAAATCTCCCCATTACCAATTGTCCTCCTTCTGTCTTCTTTGTCTACACCTTTCCACTGTTGTCTCCTCTTTTGTTTTCATACCTCCTTGAATCTGTCTCTGTTTTTGTTTTATGTTTATCTGCCTGTTACCTTCTCTATTACCCCTTCCTTCCATCTCATGGTCCTTAGTACCCCCTAACCTTCATTAAAAGAAATGGTGGGCACCATCCTTCAAAAAATGACCATTTTTTTCCCTCCCATCTACTCGTCAGGCTATCCATTTGTATTTTCTTTTGCTTGTTCATATCCCCTCTTCTGACTGTCCTAACTCCTTTTCTCTCTATTTCAGTGATGAAATGAGATGCCACTTTGCTGTGCTGGCATTATATATGGCCTGCTTACTGCAACCATGATGTATCGATGATGTCCTTCATTGCATGTGTGAATGTGTCTTGTGTTGGGCATGTCAACTTATTGTGCTTCCCATTTTTGTCATATGGCACACATAGTATGGTCACTGCAGTAGCAAGCTGCCTATGCATGATTGCTATCATTTTCTATGCAACCCTTTCTGTGGCATTATCAGTGCTAGGCCGGCAGTAAAACATAGCAATGGATATTCAAACATTTTAACCAACACCAGGCCAACCATTCTGTCATAATAACAATATAATGTTGAAAATTATATGACTGTATACATATATAAATATGAGCAAGCAATTAAACTAATTTAACCAAATGGCTGAAATGCTAACTTTTATAATCTAGCCACCCTCATAGGTTCATAAGTTCATAGATGTTTACTAGGCTAACGACCACAAGGGCCTTTTTAAGCCTGGCCATGCATCTCAAATCTCTGAAAAGTTGTGGTACCCTTGAAAAGTGTAAGCATGGGCCTGGGACATGAACCATTTATAGTTTACCTGTGTCCATTAGAGACACAGTGCCAAACCAGGGATGAATTTCTGGTTTCCCATCCAATTATCCAAGTTGCACTTGAACTGGGTTAGGGAGGAACCCTGCTTCACATGGATGGGGAGCCTGTTCCATAGACAGGGTAGTCTCTGGGATACATACCTATCTCTCCGGCAGGTCCTATTTATATCACAAGCAAGTTTTAAGTCTTTATAATGGGTAATTCTGGTACTGTTTGTGTTGTAAATATGCAGGAGGTCCATCAGAGTGGGGTCTGACAATGTCCTGTATGCCAAGCATAGCTTTCCCTTCAAAAGCCTGTAGGAGACAGAATACAGGGAGAGGGCCTTGAGGTGGACTGCATAGGACATTTTACTTATGCCCTGTATTCTTTTAGTGAGCACCTCTGTGGATGTTCCAATTGTTGGATATGCCTGGTTAGGTATATACCAAAGAGGACATTGTACTCAATGATTGGTTTGATGAATGCTGAATATAGTGGAACAATGGCTTCTTTGGACTTGGATAGCATACCTTTGTTTATAAGTTGCGCAACATAGAATGATTTCCTCACCACTGTAGACACATGATGGTCAAAGGCTAGATTTCTATCTATGTGTCCCCTATGTCCCTGACTACTGGGTCAGCTGTAAGGGGTGTGTCGTCAATATGATAATTACCAGGGATGGATCACTTTCCAAAGGATACTATTATGCATTTCTTGGCATTTAGTTTTAGTCCATTGCTCTGACACAAGTTGTTTGTCTGTGTCAACCCCTCCTGGAGAACATTTGTGTCAGTATAAGATTCAATGACAGCTCCTAATTCGAAATCATCTGCTTTGGAGGTTTTCACTGGTGATCTAATTTTCTTGTTGAGGTGGAGGAGGGCGTTTTTCTGATTTGGAATTTGTTTCTTTTTACCCTTTTTCCCACTCACCTCCTCTGTTTATAGTAATAGATTTATGTATAATAAAAAATATAAGCTTCTTAAAACTTTTACAAGTATAGGTATGCCTGAAGAGGGTGCCACTGACTTTTCATTATTTAATATCATACATGTGTTCATAAATCCTGTCACAAAGTTGCTTGCCAGGATCTCCTACATAGGGGAGACTTATGCCAGGCTTACAGAGCAATCTCCGACTCAAACTTAATGAATTTGATACACGTGTAAATCAAATGGGACTAGAGCTACCCATTCCAGGGAACTAAAAATGGCCTATGACCTGACTAGGACATGCAGGAGGGACAGATTTGTTTCCCAGTGACTGCTGTGTCTTTGGAATAGGCTGCCAATTCATGTGAAGCAGAGCACCTCTATGACACTGTCCTTTTGAACAGTGTCATAGGCTGCCAATTCATGTGAAGCAGAGCACCTCTATGACACTGTTCAAAAGGAACCTGGACAAATTGATGGGGCACCATAAATTCTTACCAGGGATAGTGCCCACAACCCTCCTGGACATGGGCAATCAGTAAATATAATATTGGGTATTGACTAGAGTATCTTGGGTATTACATTGGGATGAAACGGCTAGGACTGAAGTGACCTCCAGGTCGATAGCCTAGTAACCTCCTATGAGCCTACGATCCTGTGAAATGCAGGACATAAGATGCAGGATACTAAGTATATGACACTGGAGGTATCACAGTTAGAAAAGCTGGACATCTACTAGTTCTTTGGTGAACCTTCCACAGTAACATGAATACTGTCATTAATAACTTACAATAAGTTTACGTACTACATTTTGATTTACATCTTTTGATCATTTTTTCCCTCCCAATTTAGTTTCCAAAAGATTCTTAGTGTCTTTGATTCTACTGTGTACGATATTGTGCTAATTCTACTGTGATCTTTAGCGTAGAGTAGTCATGTTCTGGATCTTTCTGAATGCCACACTATAACTAAAGACAATATTTCTAAGATCACTGATAAATGCAAGCAACTCAAAGCTAACAGACTTGAATGAATATGTGTATAAATAATAGATTTTCAGGGAAAAGTTCAATGAGTGGAAGAAAGATGCTGGTTTGTGTAAAAACTGTCAGGATGTGTTTAATGTCCTTTGAAAACTATTGATTCAAAGAGCCCATGTCTTGATTTTTTTATATCCAGATAAGAAAAGAGAGTGCACTAATGTTCTTAGTTTTTTTTTTCATTTTTTTCCACCATGGTACTCATGCAGCTTTAAGTATACAGCAAGGTATCTGCTCCATCCAGAACTGATTCCCTGCATAAGGAAAAAATACAGCTTGCTGAATCTTGACATACTGAAGCCAGAAGTCTGAAATTAAAACTTCCAAATGTACAATATCATGAATACAACACTATTAAAGACTGAAAGATCACAAATGTTGACTTGTATCAGACTGGAAAACTGAGGATAACAGAAAAAAATTCTGCATCAGGCATCTGCAGACCATATTCTGCAACTATTTCCCAGAGTAGGCACTGTAAAATAATTGGTAATGTATGCCAGATCTTTTGGAAATAGACTTTCCTTTAGCCCAGGCTAACATGTTATATATTATCATATATTAAAATATCCAAGTCACTTGTTAAAATGTATCAGGTAAGCTATCAGAACCATTCTACTTAACAAGGAGTGCAAGTCCAAGTTCTCTTTTTTTCCTCTTAGATTTGCTATTTACTTACACCTTAAATGAGGGCATTAATTCATATGTTATTTAAAGATGACATTTTAGTTTATTTACAAAATCCTAAATTTATGGCCTTTTTAACAGAACTTGTCAGACTTTAATATAATGAAATATGTGCAGATTTAGACAATAAGTCATTACTAACATTATGACCAAATCGGCATGCAGTATCCATTTAAATGGGTAAAACAGCTTTAAATACTTGCATGTTCATGTTACTTTATCCCTCACTAAACAAAATACTTATGCATTTTTTGATGAATGGTCAAATCAAAAAGTGAAAAATGTTCACTGTACGCATCCTGCTGATAATATAAGCCATGCAATGGCCAAGCAGCCATAAATTCTGTATTCTGCACAGGTTATTTTTCTCACCACCAGGTACCTTCAGAAATCTCTAGTGCTTAAAATATTTATATGGAGCAGAATGAAAATGAAGCTGTACTCAGATAAATTAGTATGTACTAAGAGTAAACGATAAAGTTCTATTCCAGATTTATAGCTAGGATTCAGAAAGGCTTATTGCCATGATGTGGAAGCCTTAAATCATAGGGTTTCTGTATCCCAATAAGTCTTCCTTGTTCAGATTCTGGTCTTCTGCTATGTTATTTTCCTTGCAGGGGCTGTTGCATGTATAGCAGTTTCACTTGGAAAGTTGCATGCTAATACTAATGTTAATTAGACATGTCCTCTCTTTTTATTTCTGCTCAATATCTGAGCTGTTGGCTAACTACGATCTTCCTGCAATCAACTGGCTGCACAAGCTGATTTAAGTACACTTTTTTCTGCACTTGCATTGTTTCAGATAGTACTGCATTTTGTTTCATTGAATATTAATTGAATGTTGTGGCCTCTCTGTCTCTCTGCAGTTAGTTCCCTACCCTCTCTCCCCGTTCTTGTTGTGGTGTTAATCTTGGTGGCTTTGGAATTGCCCGCCCTTGCTGTAAATTTGTGTTTGGGCACTCCTCCTGGGCCCCTCTCATTTGCTCACTCATCTGACTACAGTGAGATCATATTTTGATTTCAGACTCTCCTACCAGTCCCATCTCTTGTACTGTGTACAGAGAGAGTATTCAGCTGCTCTTACTGTAAATGTCTTCTACCTTCATTACCTTAGTTTGCTGTTCTGTGTGCTCTTTAGTATTCAAGTGCTCTTATTCTGCCCTTATTACTGTTTGTTAGTAGCCTGACTACATTTTATTTATTTATTTATAGGTACATAGGTAGGTACTAGGCTATCTGCCCGAGGGCATTTATAAGCCTAGCTGGAGTGTGTCGGCTTTCGCCACCCCATTGATTAATTAACTGACCCCCTGTCAAGCAGAGCCAATGAAGTGATCCCAGGGGTGTATTTTCTGTTACCCACCCAGTCGTCAAGGTTTCTCTTGAAGAGTGTTAGTGAGGAGCTCTGCCTAATGTAATTTGGAATTTTGTTCCAAAGTATAGGGAGGCTCTGTGACAGGAATCCATCCCTCCAGCATGTTCTATTTATTGTTGTGGCCAGGTTTAGCTCACTAGATCGAGTGGCTCACAGTGACTTGGATTTCTTTAGGTGGAGCATGTCCATCAATTCTGAGTTGGACATGGCTTTATAAGTCAGGCAGGGATCACCTCTGAGTAAGCGATATGCCACTGAGTACAGCCAGAGTTTTTTCAGTCGGGCTGCATATGTTTGAAGCCAGTAATCCTCTTGGTGAGGTACTTTTGTGGTCTTTCCAGCTGTTGGAAGTGTCTTGTGAGGTACATCCCAAATGGGGCATTGTACTCTATGATGGGTCTGATGAATGACCAGAAGAGGGGCACTATGACCTCTTTATTTCTAGATGCGAACCCTTTAGTAATTAGATGAGCCACATAGAAGGATTTCCTAACTACTTTGGCAATATGATTGTCAAAGGAGAGATTACTATCTACCTGGGTCCCCAGATCTCTTATTACCTCTTCTGTATTAAGGGGGCTGCCACCTATGTGGTAATTTGTGGGTGTTTTGTTTTTCCCAAACGGGATGACTATGCATTTTTGGCATTTAGCTTGAGGCCATGACTTTGACACCAGGTGTCTGTCTCAGTAAGGCCCTTTTGGAGGATGTTCGTGTCATCCAGAGAGTCAATTATGGCTCCCTGTTTGCAGTCATTGGTGAACCTGGTTAGCTATAGTCCTTCTGTGTTTGCCACTTATTGTCATGTTTATTGTCATTTGCTAACCGGGTTGGTCCAGCTGAGCCAAAGGCCCTTTTTCAGTCGAGACCCAAGGAGAAAAGCTCCAGTTACAATTACAATCATTTGAGACAAATATTTCTATCAGAGATGGCATATAACAAGACAACTATGCAACAAAGTGAAAATAATCAATTTAACAGTTATGTACAGGTTAAATTGTGTATCTGTACAGTAGCAACAAGTAAGTCTGGATGTAGAGATTTATTTAAAAGAAGTGGGGTGTTGGTGTGCTGTAGTATTAGCACTATGGAGAGAAGCAGGAAATGAGGAAAGAGAAAGATGAGAGAAGAGAATAGATTTAGGAGAAGAACAGAGGATAGAGAGAGAGAGATGTGAGAGAAGAGAGTGGATTTAGAAAGTGGGTAGCTAGAATCAAATTTACCTGCTATTCTAAGCATCTTAGTTTTGGTTTTAGCACTTGTGCTTCAGGCCACTTATTTTACATTTAGGGTTTTTGCGGACAAATCCTTATCTAACCCTGCTCTCCATAAGTCCAAGTACTCAGAGCACTATGTCTGGACAATTCCCATCAGTTTCCTGTGTCAGCCTGGTCAACATGGGTATACTAAGACAGTGTAGTAACTGCCTCGTGTTCTGCTAGCACATAATTCTTTTACTTGCGAGAGATGCATCTACATCAGTAAGCTGGAATCCATGTTCTCTCACACCATAGTCAGTACTCCTGACAAAGAGGAGATTGCCAGCACAAACACCACACCACCCATATCACAGAATCACACACCCACCTATGCAGGGGTCCTCAAAAAAACTTATCTAAACCACAGAGACCCCCAAAACACACTCACAAACATTCCACACACAACACCAATCACATCACACACAGTAGTCAACACACCAGTGTCTCACAAACACAGCCCATTAGGCATAACTGTAATATCCTCGTAAATAAGGAGACCAAACGGTTCTTGAAATGTAGGGATTTTTATATAAGAAAACCAGGTGCCACCAACATGCTACATATTCACAACTTCCACATAGAAGCGTACACTGAAAACTACTGGGTGAACAGAGAATACCAGAACCAAAACTAACCTGTTGTCAGCCCACAGCGCCCCTACAGGTCACTAACAACATTACCTGCCCTATACTACATTCCTCCCCTCTTAAGCTTTGACATCCTCAACCTAAATAAGAGAAACGAGAGACACAAAAAACAATCCACCCAGTCACTTAATTTCTAAATAACCGGCTAAATCTTAAACTGTTACCTTCCAAACAAGTTATGTTGCCCTTCTAACCTATACAGGCACTTTTAACACTTATAGTCCTTCAAGTAACTAGGTTTAACCAGTGCACGTTTAGAACGTCGCAATGGAACCACACTAGGTGACTCAGGTGTCACGTTTACCACTTCTGGTACAGGTGTGTCCATCCCTGAAAAGGTTGGTCCCTCTGGAACCTCTCCTTTCGAGTCCATGCTGTCTTTCTCTGGCACCAGGATCGGGGATCCTCCTGCAGCTGCGAGCACTTCTCCAGAAACTAATGGTATTTCCGAGGCTTGCAGTTCCATGAAGTCCTTCTTCTGTTCGCTCCGCAGAATCTGGTCCACATGTCTCCTCACCAAGAAACCTCCATTCAACATCACCTTGTACGACAGTGGACCCGTGCTCTTGGCAATGAATCCTGGAATCCATTTAGGTCCATAGCTGAAGTTTCGAGTCATCACTGCATCTCCCACGTGGAAACTTCTCTCTCGCCGTCGTCGGTCATGATGTTCTTTTTGCCCCCACTGTTTCCTCTCCACCTTAGCTCTGAGGTTTGGATGCACCAGATCCAATGTTGACCTCAGTCTCCGTCCTTGCAACATCTCTGCAGGTGACAATCCTGTCGTAGACTGGGGTGTAATGCGGTAGTTGAACAACACCCGTGACACTTTTGCTGCCATACTTCCTTCTCCGGCCTTTTTCATCATTGATTTGAAGGTCTGGACAGCCCTTTCAGCACAGCCATTTGAAGCAGCATGGTATGGTGCCGACGTGACATGTACGATGCCATTTTTTTCCAGAAAATCCTTGAACTCCACACTCATGAAACATGAAGCATTACCTGATACAATAGTCTCTGGTAGTCCTTGGCTACTGAAACTTTTCCTCAGACATTCGATGGTAGTGGTGGAAGTGGCTGTTTTGACTGGGTATGCATCCATCCATTTAGAATGAGCATCCATTATTATCAAAAACATTGACCCCATAAAAGGACCTGCATAGTCTATATGAAGTCTCTGCCATGGTTTACTCGGCCACTCCCATGGGTGTAGTGGTGCAGCCACAGGTGAGTTGCGATGTTGTTGACAGGTGTTACACTCTTTCACAGCGACTTCAATGTCGTGGTCCAACTTGGGCCACCAGAAATAACTTCGTGCTAAGGCCTTCATTCTGGTGATGCCCACATGACCCTGGTGCAGCTGTTGTAAAAGTGCACTTCTTCCTGGGGGAGGGATTATCACTCGTGCCCCCCACAACACACATCCATCTTGCACACTCAGCTCTGTTTTTCTCACCACATAGGGCTGAAAAACTGGATCAGTTTGTTGTGTTGTCCAGCCTTGCTGGACCAACTGAAACACTCTGGACAGCACAGGGTCTTTGCGTGTCCATCAGCTCAGTTCCCTCGCTGACACCAACGTGATGTCCTCCATCATCAGAACTCGGTCCTCCGTTTCCTCCTCCTTGAGATGCCCAGGTAGAGGTAGGCGGCTCAGCGTCCGCATTGCTATGGTGTTTCCCGGGCTTATAAACAATCTCATATTCATAAGCTCTCAATGTTACAGCCCATCTCTGAATGCGGGGAGAAACCATCTGAGGCACTGCTTTCATCTCGTTGAACAGCGACAACAATGGCTTATGATCGGTGCAAACAATAAACTTCCTGCCATAGAGGTATTTATGGAAGTGCTTAATTCCAAAAATTACAGCCAAACCCTCTTTGTCTAGCTGGGAATAGTTTGACTCTGCTGGGGTTAAGGTTCGTGACATGAACCCGATGGGTCTTTCTTGTCCATCTGGCATGCGGTGTGCCAACACGGCCCCTAGCCCATAAGGTGATGCATCACATGACAGAATTAAGTCCTTGTGACTATCGTAGTGCACCAACACCTCTGAGGACTGCATTAGCTCCTTGGACTGCTCAAACGCTCTGTCCTGTTCCTCCTGCCACGTCCACAGGGTCTCCTTCCTTAATAGTTTATGTAAAGGAGCTAACAGCGTTGACAGGTTTGGTAGGAACCTGTTATAGTAGTTGAGTAAGCCTAAGTAGGCCTTCAGTTCTGTAACATTTGTGGGTGCAGGTGCCTGTTGTATGGCTTTTACCTTGTTTGGCAGGGGGTGTAGGCCCGATGCATCCACCTTGTAACCCAGGAACTCTGCTTCCTTTTCCATGAAAGCACATTTACTCCGCTTCACCCGCAGACCAGCCTCTCGCAGTCGCCTCAGCACCTCGTTCAAAGTCTCCAGATGCTCGCGGTTGTTCCTACCCATCAGCAGGATGTCGTCCAAATAGACAGCCACATTTGGGATTCCTGCCACCAGTCCCTCCATTATTCTCTGGAAAATAGCTGGACTAGAGGAAACACCAAAGGGTAAACGATTAACTTGGAACAAACCTCTGTGTGTGTTAAGGGTGACATATGACTTTGACCCTTCATCCAGAACGACTTGTTGATATGCATGACTGAGGTCCAATTTGCTAAACTTTTCACCTCCAGACAGCTTTTCAAATAAATCCTCCAACTTTGGTATTGGATACTGCTCCAGCTTTGAGACTTGGTTAACGGTTAGCTTGTAGTCACCACATATGCGTACAGTATCATCTGGCTTTAATACTGGGACAATGGGTGCCGCCCACTCCGAAAACTTTACTGGTTCAATTATACCTTGCTTTGTGAGTCGCTCCAGCTCAGTCTCCACTTTCTTCTTCATTGCGTATGGTATGGGTCTTGGTTTGTAAAATCTTGGCGTTGCGTTTTCTTTGACGTGTATCTTGGCTGGTGGACCCCTCCAGGTACCCAGTTCCTCTTTGAACACTTCTTCATTGTTCTCCAGCACATCTTGCAAGGTCAGCAGATGCTGTTCTATTTTATGGAGCTGTAGACAGCCCATTTCCAGCTCCTTTAGCCACGCCCGGCCTAACAGGTTTGGTCCGCTACCTGCCACCACCATGACTGGCAACTGTTTGACTTTGTCTTTGTGTGTTACAGTTACTTTTGCCATCCCTAGGGTGGGGACTTTTTCACCTGTATATGTTTTCTAGGTCACTGAACAGTCCTGCAACTCCTGAGCTTCATTTTCTTGCCATAACTTCCCATATTCAGCCTTTGACAGAACTGTCACACTACATCCAGTATCCACTTCAAAATGGACCATTTTACCATTTAAGTCCAACTGTGCTGTAATGGGATCGACTCTTTCCATCCTTGACTCTTTCATGTTAAGCATAGTAAACACTTCCTCTTCTTCACTGGTTTGTTGGTCTGTAGCTTCACGCATGTGGTGTGCATACTGTTGTTTTGTTTTCCGGTTTCCCTTTCTGTCCTTTATGCTGCTCTTTTCCTCCCCCTTCCTCTGCTGGTCCCTAGAGGGCGTCGACCTGCACATTTTCTTCACATGGCCCTTTTTCCCACAAGCATGACATTTTTCATTTAAGAAACGACAGTTCCGTGACAGATGTTCACCGCCACACCTGTAACAGGAAAACTGACCAGACTTCCCTTGTTGTTTATGCTCCATCACCACTTTATGCACTGGCAGAGGGGTAGCACTCCTGCTCCCAACCCCCTCGATTATTCTTGGTTGTAAATCACGAATGTCTTTATTCGCTGTCTCGATGGCCTGTGCCAGCTTTAAGGCCTTTTCAAATGACAACTCAGGCTCCGCTAACAATCTTCGTTGTATGCGGTCATCTGCAATGCCACATACAAGCCTATCACGTAGCATTTCTGTCAGTCTGTCACCATAGTTACAGTGTTGCGCCAGCTCTCTCAGCACTGCAACATACTCCGTTACCGTTTCATTAGCCCCTCTTGTCCTTGAATTAAACTTGAACCTTTGGACTATTTCACTCGGCTTTGGGTTATAATGTGACTGAAGCAAGCTCGTCAACTCCGTGAACGATTTATCCCCCGGCTTATCAGGACTCAATAAGTTCCTCATCAGACTGTACGTCTTGCTGCCCACAGAGCTCAACAATATGGCTCGCTTCCGGCCAGCGTCCGTTATCTGGTTTGCTTCAAAAAAGTGTTCCAACACTTTACAATACTCCTCCCAGGTCTGTGTCTGACAGTCGTATGCAGCCAGCGACCCTAACATGGAAACAGCCATAACTCCGGCAGCCACAGTCTCTTCGTCGTCCGACATTAACTGCACCCCGCCGTCTTGAGAAAAAAAAAAACTCACCCGCCATCGTCACTCTCAGCGGACTCTGAGTTCTCCCATTTCCTCGTCACCAATATGTAATATCCTCGTAAATAAGGAGACCAAACGGTTCTTGAAATGTAGGGATTTTTATATAAGAAAACCAGGTGCCACCAACATGCTACATATTCACAACTTCCACATAGAAGCGTACACCGGAAACTACTGGGTGAACAGAGAATACCCGAACCAAAACTAACCTGTTGTCAGCCCACAGCACCCCTACAGGTCACTAACAACATTACCTGCCCTATACTACAATAACAATAAACCAATGCAGCCCATAAGGCATAACAATAAGCCAAACATACTAGTCATTGGTGACTCAATAGTGAGACACACTGATGTTCCACTCACCAGGCTCAACAAGGAAAAGGTCACAGTCAGCTTTTTGCCAGGTGCTAGAATCCGCCACATCACACATGCACTTAAGTCTCTCTACATCAGGTACAAGTATGACTCTGTCATTGTCCATGTTGGTGTGAATGACTTGAGACATACCTCCATGGACTATGTGAAGAGAGACATGATTGAGCTCTCAGAGTATGTGATCCAGACAGGTATGACCCTAGCCCTTAGCAGCATCCTACCTTCAACAAGAATGATACCACAATATCAACAAAAAATTATTGACTTCAACAATTGGCTTAGTTTCTGGTGTCTTTCCAAGGAGAGTCAGTATCTGTCTGCCTGGGATGACATGGTTGACATGCCTCGATGCTTTGCCAGAGATGGCCTCCACCTGTCACCCTTGGGGCTCCAGATCTTGCCCAAGGCTCTTGCCTCCATCATTGTGCTTTTTTAGGCTATGTCCCAAAGACAAATCTTCCAACATAAAAGATCTGTCAAAAATCAAATGGAAGGTCATGCTGCTCAGTGCTAGGAGCCTTAATCTTAAAATGCACTCACTGGTGGCTGTCATCACATTGGAAAATACCGATGTCTGTGCAGTCACGGAAACTTGGTTCAGAGTTGCGGAGAGCATGCTGCCTTACCAGGCTGTACCTCATTCCACACTTTCTGACCCTAAAATGAGGTCAGAAGGACTAAGGGTGGTGGAGTCTCTATCTTCATTAAGGACAGGCACACCTCCAGACTGGTTTACCAGTATGATGCACAGGAATTACTCCAGATGCAATTGACAGCTGGCAAGACACCCATCGAAGTTATAGCCAGCTATAGACACCCCTCCATGTCTCAGGACACCCACTCCTCCTACCTGGGCCTACTTAACTCCATCAAGGTACCCCGTAACACCCTGATCTGTGGTGTCTTCAACTACCCCACCACAGACTGGGTGAACTATTCCTGCACTAATGCACTCACCCAATGATTCCTTGACTTCATCAATTCTAATGCACTAGATCAGCTCGTCTCATTCCCCACAAGGGGAGATAACATTCTGGACTTGGTTCTCACCAACATGGGTGACCCCTGCACCACTCCCATAGCATGTTCTTCCCTGGTGAGATCAGATCATCAGTCTGTCTCATTCGAAGTTTCTATCCCACCCAAATCCTCCCCAGCTGGAACCAGGCTGAACAGTACACAAGCACCTGTATAACTGCTTGGACTCAGCCTTACCCAACAGAACTAAAACTTGCTCCTCAAGGAAACACAAACCTGTCTGGTGGACATCCTCTATCAACAGGCTTTACAACAAAAGAAAGAAACTGTTGCCCAAGGGTAAAAAGGAACAAATTCCAAATCAGAAAAATGCTCTCCTCTGCCTCAACAAGCAAATTAGATTACCAGTGAAAACATCCAAAGCCAATTTACAAGTTGATACTAGCCTCTGAAACAAAGGGAGACCACAAGTGCTTCTGTAGTTATGTTAGGAACCTCCATGGCAAAGCCCACGTTTGTTTCAAACTATTACTTAATGGTACCACTTACACTGCTCCTGCTGACTTAGCCAACCTGCTAGCTGAAATATTCAGTGCAAACTTCACCCCCTTATCTCCCCCACAAAGGCCCAGTCAACATTCCCAATGCTTGTCCCACACCTCATATCTACATAGATCAGCTGTTAAAGGCCTTATCCAAGGCCAAGAACACAGCTTCCATGGGACCTGATAGTATCCCAGGCTGTATTCTGCACCATCTCCAGCAAGAACTAGCTTCACCATTGAGCACCCTATTCAACCATAGCCTAATTACAAGCTTCATTCCAGCAGAGTGGAGAACCACCATTGTCATCCCCTTGCACAAAGGTGGTACTACTACTGATCCAGGAAACTATTGTCCCATTAGCTCGACAAGTTTGAACTGTAAAGCCATGGAGTGTATTATTATGGATCTCGTAAATAAGGACATAGGCAATTGCCAAGCACTCAACCCCACCAAATTTGGATTTGTCAGGGGCATATCTTGCCTATTGAACCTAGATGACTTCTTTGAAACTGTCACCAGGGCCCTAGATGAGGGAAAGTCAGTACATACAGCTTACCTTGACCTGGCCAAGGCATCATCAAAAAGCTAACACAGCTTGGTGTTAATCCCCATCTCATCAGCTGGATGGCCAACTGGCTCACAGATAGGATCCACAAGGTCAAACTATGCACTGCCACCTCTGACAGCAGACCTGTCACTAGTGGTGTTCCCCAGGGATCTGTCCTGGGACCCGTACTGTTTGGCATCTACTTTTCAAAGGTCCAGGCAAAGACAAAGGGCCTATGGCTGACCAAGTTTGTGGATGACTGTAAGTTGGGTGCTGTCATTGACTCCCCAAATGATGTTAACATACTGCAAGAGGGTCTGACAGCTACAAATAACTGGTGCCAAAGTCATGGCCTTAAGTTAAACATAAAAAAATTATAATCATATTATTCAGCAAAAATACAACCCCTATTGATTACCATATCAATGGCAACCCCCTAAGCACACAACCTGTGGTGAGAAACCTGGGTACAGGTTGACAATAATCTCACATTCGGCCTTCATGTGGCGGCAGTGGTTAGAAAAGCCTTTTACTTGGTTCATCTCATAAGTAAAGGGATTACATCCAGAAAAAGGGAGGTTATTACCTCTCTGTACTCCTCCCTTATTAGATCTATAATTGAGTATAATGCCCCGTTTGCTATGTACCTCTCCAAATACCTGCACCAACTGGAAAGGCCACAGAAATACCTCACAAAGAGAATCCATAGCCTCCAACACCTGTGCTATGCAGACAGGTTCAAATCACTATCACTCTACTCGGTATCATACAGAATGCTCAGAGGTGATCTGTGTCTCCCTACAAAGTAATTTTGGACCCTGCCCTACTAGAGATGCTCCATATCCATAATATCTAACTCCTCGTGCATTACCCCCTTGATACGACTAAATCTGATATGCAACATCAACAAAACCTCCTGGAGAGACAGGTTTGTCTCCCAGAGGCTGCCCCATCTCTGGTGTACACCTCTGATAAATGGATTCATAGATATTCTAAGGCCATTGAGTCTTATGACCATTATGCCTTGCCAGTACCTTCTGTTAGGCTGTACCTTTTTTCTTCAGGAGGGTCATAACAGTCAATATTGGAGTAAATTTGTGAAAACCCATCCAGCCATTTACATTATGTTTAAATAATGATAGTAAGTTACATGTCATAATGCACAGGGGAAGTTTGTCCCAGAGGTTAGGGAGGTGTTGCATTATAAAGATGTCCCTCCACCATGTTTTGTTTATTTTTTTTTGGTGAAGATGTGAGTCTCTGGTTCTTGTTTTGGTTATTGAACATCTCTAGATGCAGGACTTCCAGTACAACGGGGTCTCTAAAGACATGGGAAGCAATATAGAGATTTCTCCTAAAAAGTTTATAAGGCACTGAATAAAGAGATAGAGCTTCCAGCCTCTCTTGATATCTCAGGGACTTTAGGTCTGTGATCTTTTTGGTTAAAAATGTTTGGGATCTCTCTAATTGTTTGATAGATTTAATTTGACTAGGAGCAGCAATATCCTAGACCTGGTTATTACCAACATGGGCAACCGGTGCCCCACACCAGAGGTCAATTCCTCGTTGGTCAGATCCGACCATAAGCTAATCACCCTAGACATACACATCCCTCCCCCACCCCCCATTAGGGAAACCACAATAAAAAATTTCTACAAAGCCAACTTCACACTTCTTAAGACAGAAGTGGCAAACTTCACGACACCCATGCTGATGGACAATAGAGGTATGACTGCTAAATCCTACACAAATGCACTTTATAAGCACTTACATGAGTGCATGGATCATGCAGTCCCTAACAGAACCAAGATGCTATCCTCCAAAAAAGGAAGCCAATCTGGTGGTCCCCTGCCATAAACAAACTCTACAACAGAAGAAAGAAACTGTTGCAAAAAAGAGTAAAATCCCATGATTGGAGAAACTCCCTGGTCAGCTTCAGTAAGAAGCTGAGATCCCTCATAAAATCCTCCAAAGCTAGTTATGAAAACAAAATCGCCACTGACTCTAAAGACAACCACAAAGCATTCTATAGCTATGTCAAGAATCTCAATGGCAACACTCAGATCTGCTCTGAGTTACAGCACAATGGCAATAAATATACAGAACCAACAGATATTGCCAACATCCTAGCAGATAGGTTCAGTGCTAACTTTACCCCTCTGTCATCCCTAAAGGGCCCATCTCTATACCAGAAGAATGCAAAGTTCCTGTAATCACGGCTGCACAGGTAAAAAACACACTATCCAAAGCCAAGAACACAGCATCCATGGGACCTGACGACATCCCAGGCTGTGTTCTGCATGAACTACAGAACGAACTGGCACCCGACCTAAGTACCATGTTCAGTCATAGCCTCACCTCAGGCTATGTGCCCACTGAATGACGCACAACGACAGTTATCCCACTCCACAAAGGGGGAGCCACCACAGACCCCGGAAACTACCGCCCCATTAGCCTAATGAGCCTGGTCTGCAAGGCTATGGAGCGTATCATTATGGAACTTATAAACAATGACATTGGTAATCTCCAAACTCAGGACCCCACCCAGTTTGGGTTCGTAAAAGACAGACCATGTCTCCTAAACCTGATAGACTTCTTTGAAGCAGTCACCAAAGCTGTAGATGAGGGTAAGGTGGTTCACACAGCCTATCTAGATCTCGCCAAGGCTTTTGACACCATCCCCCACTCTGGAATTATAGATAAACTCACTAAACTAGGTATAAATCCCTGTGTCACAAGATGGGCTGCCAACTGGCTCGCTGACAGAACCCACACTGTGAAAGTAGCAGATTCCAAATCCAGCTTCAGACCAGTGACAAGCGGAGTACCACAGGGTTCAGTCCTGGGTCCTCTCCTGTTTGGTATCTACTTCTCTGAAGTACAGGTCAACACAGAAGGTCTTTGGCTAACGAAGTTCACAGATGACTGCAAACTAGGAGCCATAATCAAAACTCCAAAAGATGTGGACATCCTACAAAAGGGCCTTGCTGAGACAGATGCCTGGTGTCAAAGCCATGGCCTCAAGCTCGATGCCAAAAAGTGCATTGTCATTCCTTTTGGTAAAAACTCAGTACCCATGAACTACCACATAGGTGGTAGTCTACTTAACACCAAAAGTGTGATAAGAGACCTTGGGACACAGGTGGACAGTAGACTCTCCTTTGATAATCACATTGCCACAGTAGTCAGGAAATCCTTCTATGTGGCACACCTCGTCACAAAAGGTTTCTCATCCAGGAAAAAAGAGGTCATTGTTCTCCTCTACACATCACTGATTAGAGCCATTATAGAGTACAATGCCCCTTTTGGTATGTACCTCACAAGACATCTACAACAACTGGAAAGGCCACAGAAATACCTCACAAATATGATTACTGGCCTCAAAGAGATACCCTATGCAGACCATCTGAAAAAACTGCAGCTTTACTCCATTGCATATCGCCTACTCAGAGGCGATCTCTGCCTAACACACAAAGCTATGTCAAACCCAGAGCTTTTAGACATGCTCCACTTAAAGAAATCCCAATCCCTACGAGCTACACGCTCTAGGGACCTAAACCTCGTCACCACAATAAACAGAACATGCTGGAGGGATAGATTCTTGTCCCAGAGACTTCCCATACTCTGGAACAAACTACCTATCTATATCAAACAAAGCTCCTCATTAGCACTGTTCAAGAAAAATCTTGATGATTGGATGGGAGATAGGAAATTCACCCCAGGGATCACTTCTGTGGCTCTGCTCGACAGTGGCACAGGAAAATAATTTTCTTGGGTGGCGAAAGCCAGGGTACCTTTGGCTAGGCTTATATAGGCCCTAGGGCCAATAGCCTATTACCTACCTATGAACCTATGAAGGAGACCGTACTTGATAATTAGTCTGATCAATGTTGAGAGTGATTACCTATTTAGACTTTTGATGATATTCCTTTAGCAATTAGCTCTGCTGAATAAAAAGATTTTCTAACAACTGCTGTCACATGATGATCAAAAAAAGATGGAATTATTAAACCGGATTCCTAGGACCCTGACTACATTTTTGTTTTGTAGTGATGTGCTGTCTATATAATATGGGGGTCTGTCAAAAGTGACTCTACACTTTTTATAGGTTCATCGACTCATAAGTATATACTAGGCTAACAACTAACAGGACCTTTATAGGCCTAGCTGTGCAATTCAATCCATTTGGGTCCCTGTGTATCATGAGCATTTATTAGGAAGGAGTATGTTAGTTAGAAAGTTTCTAAAGGTTATGTGGGGGTTATGTTAGTTTGGGCATTACTGTCTGCCTCTGTCTATCAGAGACATGGGGGCCAGGACATGATGAATTTCTGATTTTCCATCCATTGGTCAAGGCTGTGCTTAAATAAGGATGGATTCTGCTTCATATGGATGGGGAGGATAAATACCCTTTTTTAGTACACATGTTTATATGCTTATGTGAGAATAAAATAGCTGCTCAGAGAGAAGAAGGAAGTGTCAAGCATTTCTATAATTTAAGTCATGGTAAACGTCTTGCATTGGATGAACTACAGAAAGGATAGATATAATAATAAAACCAGCAGACAAAGGTGGTGTGCTGGGGGTGACGATTTTGGATGATTATGTCAGGAAAATGGAAGAAATGTTGAGTGATAGGAATACTTATGCTATGATCAGCAAAAAGGATGTAGATAAACTGGTGCTAAATGTACAAGATACACTATTTGACAAATTGATGAGCAGATGTATCAACAGAGCTATATAAGTTTTTTGAAATAGCTCTCTCCACTGTACCTGTCATAAGTGGATTACCAAAGATCCATAAAGATTGCTTTGATCCGTCCACGCACCCTATAGTGACAGGTAGAGAGTGGATAACTGAGCCACTTTCCATCTATCTAGAAGGTGAGCTAAAAAAAATGTTACCTGCAGCAAAGACAGTCTTAAAAGATTCATCACAATTCTTAAGGCAACTGTTTGACATAATGGAAATGAGATAGTCTTATGAATGGCTCTTATTGGCCACAATAGATGTGAACGGGTGGGGTGGGGGGGTTGTCACCCAAGATCAGCTACCAGTGATGGTTCACAGGATAGTACATCATGGTTATGAGAACCACCTGCACCAGATTGAGGGCAGACTGGCCAACCTGAAGGTTAAGGTGGCCCCAGCACCCAGCCTCCAACACAGCCACCTTCAGGGCAGTGGAAGGAGACATATTGACTACCAATGGGTGGGGAGCTCAGTCAAACTGCTGCTGTCTGGGGGCACATGGCTCTCTGATTCCAAAACACCATCCCTGTCCAAGGTGTTCACCCCTCATGTGTCACACACCTCCCCTGTATGCTGCCTTGTCTGCCTTGTCTGTCTGCAATGCAACATCTCCTACCCAGCTTACCTCCCCACACTTACCTATATCCCTTTCCAAACATTCCGCACTCTTCTTAAAAAAATGGTCACCTGTACCAAAACAAAAATATCACCCCATACATAGCTCTCCATTTTGCACCCACATCTACTGGACACAATTAATTATTGCATGAATAAATCAACACAATTATGTTGTCCTCACTCCTCTCTCTGGAGTGTGAGGCTCCAAATTCCAAATTCTGTACAACCTGCACAGCTGTTGCTGTACAAGACATGGAGAGGTATTGTCCTTTCCTACACCCATCCTGGACATCCCTACCTGCCTTTCAGTATGTTTTTCTCCCTACTTGCCCCAATTTCACCACTTTCATATCACCCCTTTTTCCTTTTCTGTTTTTAAAATTAGGGCAGGTTTAAGCAGAGCTAAGCAGCATGGCACTCTGTGCAAACCCACTGCTTAAAACTGCCTTAATCATATTATGTGTTTCTGCTAGTGTTAGGTACATCTGCAAAATAATCAAAATTGCCATGTCTCAAACCCAGGTGCCTGTCAACTACAGCAAAGTGCATTAGCCCTCTAGGTCACTCAGCTTTGAAGTAAAACAGGTGTTTTCACCAACATATCCTGATTTCCACTGACACACTGCAAGTACATATAATGGGGACATTGGCAGTGTATTTTGGACTGTGATGCACACACTGCACCAGTACACAGCCAAATAAATAATAATGGATGTACGTCAGGCTTGGGTTAGCAGGTATAGCTGTAAACTTTACAGACTGTTGCAGAATGCCCACAGTTGTGCCCCCTAGGTTTGTCATGGTTTTCACAAAAAACATATGTGTCTGCTAAACTATTGGCAAGTCGTTAAAGATTGAGGTTAGAAGATCATGACAGACATTTCAGTGTCACACCTCATACTCATCAGAAAACACATACTAATGCAATTCTAGTGTCACAGACTGTATGCATGCCCATATATCTTGCAAATACACATACTGTGGCACTGACTCAGTAGATCAGTCTGTTAAATACCTTGTATGCAGTACAATTTGCCACCCACAGTCCTGAGTTTGAATCCAGTGCTTTGCACTTCAGTTACATTCTTATGAATACAGCAAATAATGACTGAGTCATGCAATTTTCAGCAAAACAGTTTGCTGCTACTCAATAAAATGCTACCCATGTTAGCAAATAAAAGGCCTGTAGGTAGGGTCACACAGCACATATTCATATAGGCTACCTTTATCTCACCTACTACTATCTGATTGGCAATGTTACATAACAGATGTACCTTAATCACATGCCTCAACTGGACTGTTATGGTTACCCTCACACTGGCTCTGCTGTAATGACAGAGCTGACACTGCTCCCTCAGTGACACATACAGCTTGCTGTCCTCCAAAATGTTCACACTCCCCACTATGAGTCCTAGGCAAAAAGCAGCAGCTGCAGCCTGCAACATATGCAGCAGTATGTTCAGCTACCTGCCACAGATATACCATACCTCACAACCCCCTAGAACAAGGAATTCACACAACACCCATACATAAAAGGGTTGGGGGCAAAGGTCAAGCAACAGGGACATGTGTCACAGTCTGCCCCTACAAACATTCAGAGCTTATAGACCAGCAGCTACTGCAGCAGCATGCATATTCTGATGGGTAAGACATCTAACACTCACATGTCTCTTCCCCCTTACTGACCTCAACCCACAATGTTTAACACTGAACTGCCAGATAATCACAAAGTCATTTGACTATTGCCAAACATAGCATGCAAAACTGTGGACATACCTCATAAATCATAACAGTGGACAGTATTTGTACCTACCCTTTCTGATGCTGTAGTCTGTACACCTCACTAATGTCCATCTCACAAATTAAGAAAGGGGCCAAGGCCTACATGAAGGCGTTAAATATTGCACTGTTGTGCCATCATTCTCTAATGAAAGTGCTACCCAGCTGTTCTGGATGCAATTAGCAAGTCCGAGCCATGGATTGGTGCACAGGTAATCACCTGTTATTGAGCATTATCTACAAAAGGCAATCAGCTGCCTATGGAAAATAGGTCTGTAACTTGCTTTACCAAGACAGACTTCAATTTCGGAAACATTTTCCTTATGGATTTTTCACAAAACGATTGCATCACTCTACCAGGTATGTAATACAAATCCCCATATAATGGGACATAGATTGGAGGATTCAGCTATGGGGAATAGGGATTACAACAGTAGGCCTGTAGTACATCTCTGGGAATGACATGTTGGTCATAGTCTGCTGTCAAACAGCTATAGACTTGCCTCTCAAGTGCACCTGCTGTGACTTAAATCACAGCTCTGGCCTTTTCACTCTGTCTTACAATGATCGGCTCCTTTTCGAATGTTACTGGATTATGTATTAGACATAGTGACAGTAAGTAAGGGTGAACACAGCTGTCATATCACATGATGTAATGTCATTCAGCACCTCTCAGTCTGTGAATGTCACACAGGAATAGTTCAGACATTGTACAGGCGTCCCTGACTGTCACTGATCTACTCTGGCTAGGTCGATGTTTTGTTGCCATTCGTATCTCATCACTTGACAGCTATGGCTAACATACCTGGCAACCCCCTACAGCACGAATTCAGCTCATATCCATTATTAGTGAGGGGGCATAGGTCAAATCTCAGCAACAGAGTATACATATTGGTCATACAAAGTAAGGGTTTGAATACATAAGCAGATATTTGTGTAGTATAACTGTTTTCTGAGGGTTCTAGTGTGTAACAGCAAGATTCTCTGCATTCTGAGAACAACCAACAATTATTGTCCAACTGTTTGTTAGGCATCCACATGTTTCTGGCAAAAGGACCACATCTATCAGGCATACATACACATTCTGCAAATATCTGTATACTGGAGAAGTAGGACTCCTACAGAGAAGGCACCCTACAGCACATTTGCATTGCTGTCTGTCATTGTGACATATGGATGCTGCTTTACTGTCCCCATATACTTATAATAACACACACCTACTTATCGGACAGTGGCTGTATGACATGATACTGGGATGTTGCCCTTAGGGGACACACCACAGTAGATGGCATTGATAGGAGTGGAGGTATACAGCACACTCCATCACAGCACACAGGGACATAACTGGTATTACTACTATGTTGCTGATAGCCACATACATACTGTGTCTATAGTGGTAGCAGTGGATAATGCAGGCCAATTTGGACATGCATGGTCTGTACATAGAGGTTAGCAATGTATGTGGTCCTGTGATGTGTTCCCCTCTTCTTGTCTTTCAGAAACAATGTATAGATGGAGGCACCCGCCATTTTCAGCTACTGAAAATTATGTTATCCTGGATGGCCTCAGACTGCATCACAACATTCTGCTGTCCAGGAGTCACAAGAATCATGAGCAACGTGGAGCATTGTGGGCTGACCTCATCACAGCAGTCAACCAAGTAGGGCTACAGGACAAAAGCTATGAGCAGATCCGACACTGGGCAACAAATATGGCAAATGCTGCACTGCAAAGGGCCACTGCTGTGGCCAGGGACTTTGCTGCTACCAATGGAGGGCCTGCAGCAGAACAACCACTCGTGGCCACAGCAAAATTCCTGGTGAACCTGGGATCAACCACCAGCTCCCAAGCATCCATCATCCCATACATCATGGAGGTGGGCGCCACAGCATCCATAGCAGAGGAGCATCCAGGTAAGCCTTCTGTGTTCATCACTGTAATACTGTATTAGTCATTGTAGCAGCCTCTACATACCAGTACATGGATGTGAGGTCAGTCTGCATTGTGGGGGGGGGGGGGTTGCTTGTTATGCACATATGCGCACACATACTCAGAATGTCAGCAATGTAGGTAGTATGACAGTACCTACTGTACATGTTGATATACGCACATATTATCCTGTAACAATGCCACATTTGGTATTACTGGCAATAACTCTCACTCACATTTCCATAGGTACATCAGGTGTGGCCGGAGTCCAACATCCTCCTATACCCGGTGAGTGTGATACTTGATTTTTTTATGGATCATATATACCCTAAGAATGTTAAGTGCTGCCATTTTGCTGTAGACACAACTGATATGCTTAGCCAGAGTGCAATACTTGTATGTTTTTTTGGAGAGGTTAATTGAAGTGCATTGAATTGGTAATCACAGTAGTGTATTTGCAGGAGCTGTAACATATTTGCACTTATTTTTGTGAAGGTCTATGCAGTCTGCTATACAGGGGGCAATAGTATGCTTAAGACGTGGGCACTGTGTTGTATGTGTAGGTCTATCACATACACTGACATATCTCTTATCTCACAGGTGTATAGTACTGTCAACATTACCTGGACATAGCTGCAATGCATGTTATTGAGGGCCTGTCTTGTTTGTGTATGTTGTAGTCTGCTTGTGTGTTGTGCATGGGATCAGAAATAAGATATGGTATGTGTAATGCAGTTGTAGCACCTCACCTGTATGTGTGTGTGTGTGGATCACCATACATAATAGCGCAGGTAGTAATGTGCTTATGCTGTCTTCCTCCTTACAGGCGACTGTGGGGGTTGGGGTCTGTCCCTGTCACAACCTGATGTCAGTGTCTCATTGGATTCTGATGATGATGGTGGCCATAGTGAGGCACATGTGGGGTTGTTGAGGGCTGAATTTATCCCATGGGCTGACATCCCACTTCCTCCTCCATTGTCCCAGCACACAGTCAGTATGCCCACACATACCCAGTCCCCTGTGGCCACAGATATCAGACAGTCAGAGTGTGGTGGCATTGAACAGGAGAGTGTGGCATCAATAGCATCAGTGAGTAGACACCAGCCACAACCAGAGAGTTGGCGAGGTCCCACACAGGCAGCTTGACAGGGGTGCTCGAAGGAGGACTGCTGCCCATCCATCACCTGTCACAGGTGTCACATCACAGGTCACTCAATGCATGTTTCAGTCCATTATGGAGGCACAGGTATGTTCCAAATGCAACACCAGACAGATGCTCAGGATCATGGATGCATCACTGTCTGACATCCGTGACTCCCTCCACCACATTGGTGATGCCATGCATCATTTCACTGATGTAGTGGACAGATGGTGGGATGAGACATTGTCAGTCACTGACCGCACATTGTCTGTGCTAGAACATGTGATGGGAGTACGGCATCAAACATGTAGCTGTAGGTTAGCAACAACATCCACTGAGAGTCCATTTGGCCATGCATACTCACGCTCCCATAGTGGCAGTACCTCCAGCACTACAGAAGGGAGGGTGCTGTCCACACCATGATGTGGTAGGCCATCAGCACATGGTCCTGGGCATTCCTGTGAGGGACACAGGCCCAACAGATACCAGTCTCCATCAGTGACTAGTACTGTATCTGACTCTGGGCATGGTGGTGCCAGTGCCACTCCTGGCAGAGCCAGTTCCTGTGTTTGTGGCTAGAGACAGTGAACTGTCCATTCTGCCATGT